>NC_056725.1:1723830233-1723987733 GCF_019279795.1 Protopterus annectens
TGTCCCACCAGTTTAACTACCGCTAATACCATTCCTTTAAACCTTATACATCTATTCAAAAAACTAAAAAATTCCCTTACCTGTTTCTCACAAACTTAAACAGAAAGAACTCACAAATCATACTATAGTATTGAACGTTACCTCTGCCATGTTTGCTCCGTACAAAACAAAATGTCTTAAAGCAATATTACAACATGAAAACTCTACAGCATTACTATATAAACATATTCGACGTTAGAAACTTGATGTTTCAAATTTTCATTCTTTTAACACTTAGATATTCTGGTCTCGACGGGTCTACTTTATGCACTTGAAACACGAAAAACCCAAATCCAAATAGCACGACACATAAAGAGCGAACTGTGAATATGTTGAACGTACTAAAGCGGGAAATTTAAAACCTCGAACTGTCATAGTCGGCCACCTACCACCCGCAACACACTACCTACCCAAACACAAAAAAACACATACATACACTAACCAAAACCCTACTTCTAACCCTAAATTAAAGCACCAAAACTCTACTGCTAACCCTACACTAAACCCCACATACACAGCTATCTATGCATCATCCTTAACCCCTCCCTAACCCTAAGGTCCGTAACTACCACACACTTCCCCTACGGAGCTATACCCAAATAAACTAAATATTGCACACACATACACTTAACAAAATCCTACACTAAACCTTACATACATTACCTACACAAAACCTTACATACACTACCTATCTACGCACTTACCTTAACCCCTCCCTAACCCTAAGGTCCGTAACTATCGCACACTTACCTAACAGAGCTATACCGCAGATGGGCCAACTATGCAAATTCGATATTTCCACTTTCACGGTTTTGTTCGTTCAATTTATTCACGGTTCGCTTTTAATGCTATTTGGATTTGGGTTTTTCAGCTTTCGAGCGCATAAAGTAGACTCCGTCTCGACATTCTATACTTCAATATTCTGGTAATTTGACTAAATAAAGGGAATCCATATATATATATATATATATATATATATATATATATATATATATATGTGTATGTATATATATATATATATATATATATATAGAGAGATAGATATATATATATATAGATATAGATATTTTTATATATTTATATAAAAACACGGTCTTTAGCTTACTTTCCTATATAAACTTCTGTTACAAGTTTTATTCCACCTTCTATGACCGATACACTTATGTGCCTCTTAAACTCTTAGTACGAGAATTCTGGACAAAGTCAAAAATAATGGGGGTGGGGGATACCCAAAATCAAATACTGTACCCATAGACTTAGAAAGTTGCTAGAATAAAAGGTTTTGAATTAGTATGATGTTTCTGAAAGATATGAAGTCTGAAACTACAACGTCTGTCATTACTTAGTGACTTCACAACAGCTTGCCAGAAAATGTCGGTCTGATCAAAAATATGAGGCAAAAATCTGGATATTCTGTGAAATTCTGGACAGTTGAGAGGTGTATACAATCATACAGTCTGTGGCTGGCAATAGCAGTTGGCTTGGGTTATATTAATTTAAAAAGAAAAGACTCTCCTGTACTCTTGCAATGCACATAGAGTTTTTCTACACAAACACACACACACACACACACACACACACACACACACACACACACACACAGATGCAACAGTGATGGTGTGTGTTAACCAAACTGAACCATTGTATCACACAAATTATGACTTATAAGCAGTGCTATCTTCTTGTTACTCCCTTGTATGGTCACTCCAATGTGTACTAGTGATGATGTCATAACAATGACTTCAGTGATGTAGTGGATACACTGTATGCAAATCATGATTTAAACTGGCCACTTGAAATCATGGCATCCACTCATTTAAAGTTAAAATGTGTGATTTTATGCAACAAAATTGGACAGTTTAGAGATATAGACAATGCACCTCCTGGGTAGACAGCTCCCTTTGCTTTGCCACCGTGTAGGACCACCATGTCACATCTGCAGTCTAACAATAACAGCAAAAAATGGCTAGTAGACTTATTATGCAGTATAATAATAGCAGCAATCAGTAGGACCATAGTAGAGATTTTCATAGCATTACTCTGTGTAAAATAACAAGAAGACTACAGTTATGTTAGTGTCATTCATCTCCACTAGAAAAAGATCGTAACTTACCCAAATCTGACAACCTAAAGAGGAAGATTAGTTTCTCTGTAAAAAGCTACTTTTCATAAAATGCTTAGTTCTGCAGCACTCATTAAACTTTTGCTAAAGTGGAAACAAGGAAAAACACAATTTAAGAACAATTAGATTTATTACATGTATTTATTATTTAAAAATAAATAAAAAACAGTTACATGTAGAATTTATGTAACCTTGCATATTTAACCTATGATTACTTCAGTATAAAAGTTTTTTTCTTTGAAAAAATGCAGTTTAAAAATCAGTTTTATCTTGTGTGTGTGTGTGTGTGTGTGTGTGTGTGTGTGTGTGTGTGTGTGTGTGTGTGTGTGTGTGTGTGTGTGTGTGTGTGTGTGTGTGTGTGTGTGTGTGTGTGTGTGTGTGTGTGTGTGTGTGTGTGTGTGTGTTCTAGGTTGCCAAGTCTGAAAACAACCTCATTTGGACATCTCTGCATTTTATTTTGCAGGTGAGTGGGACAGACAAACTGTCCCTTTTGGCTCTTTTTCAGCCCTATCGTTTCATAAACAAATAATTTTAAATCTGAAACTAATAAACTCTCTACATCAGCTGTGTTGCAATTAGAGTTCTTACAGTCCAGCATCTATCAAGTACAAGAAGTGAAAATTGTCTTACCATTTTACAGTTGCACTTGTTTTTTGTCCTACGGATAACCTGCATCAGGTCCCTTTACCTGTCAATTACCCAACAAAACAACAAGGAAATATTTTAATTATTATTTCTCAGAGATCATCTTGCAACATGGTCTTCATTGTTTCATAAGTTTCATAATGTCTATGTCACCCAACCTCTGCTTTCATGACACATTCTCTTACAGAAATTTGCATTTTCTAGCAGTTTCCTATTGTATGAAATTGCAAATGATATTTGATAAGGGTCCCTGGTATATGACTCATCATATCTGGCAATTTAATGTATGCAGTTAATATTACAATTTGTATAGTCTATGCCCAGTGAAATAATAAAGCAGATGGTTTGGTCATCTGCATTTAAAATATGAATAAAGTAAACCTTTCTCAGCTTTACAATATTTCTTCAGCATACTAAATATTAACTTCCATAAAAGTATGTTACATCAAGAACAATCATAAATGTGATTATAAACTACTGCTAATGTCTTATAAATTAGTTAATTTCTGAAATGTGCAGGGTGCATGACAGACAAAGGACTCTAGCTCTAAGAACGAAACATATGAACAGTCACAACTTGTAGCCATAAATTCCAAGTTTGTCTGTTAAGCTGTGATGCTACTACTAATTCCCAAAATACACATGCACAAACACACACACATATGGCGAAGTGTGGTCTATGTTGTTGTAATTAACAAATCAGTATACATGTGCAATTGTTTTACTGGTCTTTAATTTGCTGGACATCTAGTTAACAAGAATTTCCCATTTGGAACACTTAGGTGTTGTGAAATGCCATTGTTTTTCCAGTCATTCATATTAGAAGGCAAGGTTGTGGCTTCTGGTGACATACAGCAGTAGTGAATTAATACTGTTTTTTATATAGCCTGTAAAAGGTACCCTGAATCAAAAGCAATCCATCTACAGTACCTAATATTCCCCACAACACAAAGATTGAAAGCAAAGTTGTAACAAGTGCAAGTTTTAATAGAACAACATTGTGGCCTTTAAATAGTGGCCAGCTAAACGTGTACCCTAACTCAAAAGTAATCCATATATGGTACCTAATATTCCCCACAACATAAAGAGTGAAAGCAAAGTTCTAATGAGTCCAAGTTTTAACAGAACAGCATAGCAGGCTTAAAACAGCGGTCAGCTAAACTTGTACCCTGACTCAAAAGCAATCTATGTACAGTACCTAATATTCCCCACAATATAAAGAGTGAAAGCAAAGTTCTAATGAGTGCATTTTAACTGAACAGCATCACAGGCTTTAACAGTGGACAGCTAACCTTGTATGTGTCATGAAATTTCAAAAATAAATTGTACTATTCTCCTCCAAAAGTGCTCGCACATCACCAGAACCGAGACAAGTAAAAGCTAAGTATCTCACACCCCACCTTATTTTACAAATTCCCCAAATTTAACAACTATATAACTAAAGGAGACACTCAGCTCCATAATTGCTACATTTAATTTGATACTGGTATTGAACAATGTAAGCTCAATTTTAAACTAGGCATCTACTGGTGCAGACCAAATCTCCTGAGCTCACCTGAGCAATAGATTGTTTTTTGTTGAGCTCGCACACTGACCCATTTCTGGTCCTATGTATTTTTCCTTTTCTATCTATTTATTCTTTTTCCTCAGCCATCAATGATCAGGAACTGGCTTTGCCTTCCTTCCTCTCCCCCTACATCCTTTGCACCAGCTAAATGCTGTAGCCATAGCATTCAGCACCATTGTTTTCCCAGTCATTCATATTAGAAAGCATGGTTGTGGCTTCTGGTAATGTATGACAGTACTAAATTAATACTGTTTTTGATATAGCCTGTAAAAGGTATGACTGTAAGCTACTATTCCAGTATTTAATTCTTATTTACCATTTTTTTAAGCTTTAACATTTAACATACTGGGGGAATATCTGTATAAGCAGTTACATCATGGGTACTGGATGTTAAAAGTATGTTTCTGGTTTTAACTGCATTTGGAGGGAGTACTGCCTATCTCCTTAGCATCCCTCTTCTGAGAATGGACATGCTCAGTTGGTGCCAGGTCTCAGATTAGCATTTTAAAAACTGAAATACCTGACTAGCCTGCTGCTTATAAAATATTATGCATTTTTTGGTTGAGAAAGCCTAGAAAGTAAGAGTGCTAGAGAGGTTTACAATGTTATAACATTAATCATGGTCACAGAGCTACTACAACTTTTATTATAGCAATTACATGCTTTAGGCTTATTCTATGTATAGAGATATCTATTTATTGTCGTGCATGGAATAGAGCACTGCCACAACCTTTGTGGACATTTGTAATTGTATTTATTTAATAAGCTCAGTGTAAATCAGTGTTGACTTTATTCTTTTTAGCACAGTCTTTTCATCTACTTAACCCCTCACGTCTCCCCTTCATTTTTCTTTGTATGCTAACTTTAGGTACCTTGACTCAAAAGCAATCCATCTACGGTGCCTAATATTCCCCACAACATAAAGAGAGAAAACAAAGTTCTAACAAGTGCAAGTTTTAACAGAACAGCATCACAGGCTTTAAACAGCAGCCAGATAAACTTTTATGTGTCATGCATTTTCAAAAATAAATTGTACTGTTGTCCTCCAAAAGTGCTCATATATCACCAGAACAGAGACTAGTATAAGTTAAGTGTCTCTCACACCCCATCTTATTTTACAAATCACCCATATTTAATGTCTATATAACTAAAGAAGACAATCAGTTCCATAATTGTTACATTTAATTTGATACTGGTATCGAGCAATCTAAGCTCAATTTTAAACTAGGCATTTATTGGTGTAGACCAAATCCCCTCACCTCACCTGAGCAATATATTGTTTTTGTTGAGCTCGCACACCGATCCATTTCTGGTCCTACTCGCTCTATTCACCCTCACTACGCTTAACTCACTTTGCTCCCCTACCCTACCCCCATTCCAACGCACCCCACGTTCTCCAGATTTATATTAAACTGCAATTCCCATAATCCCAAAAACTTCATAAATCTATACTGCTTCACCCAACTCATTCTAACAACCACAATGATAAATGAATCATCCAACAAACACTCCATTCTCGACTGGATCTTAACAAATAGACCAGCCCTCTCCTCACATTTAGAGTGTCTGCCAGACAGCCTTAGTGACCATTTCACAACCTATCTACTTTGGCAATGAACTAACACAACAAAACAAACTATATATCAACAAATAAACAAAAAATACCTTAACCCCAACAACCTCATAAACATCCTTAAGCACTGCAATTGGACACTGCTTAAATTACTTCCCCTAGAAGAAGCAGTAGATTATTTTAATACTATCTGCCTGACAATTTTAAACACACAGGCCCCTACCAGGACTATATGAGTTAAATCTAACTATGCACCATGGCTAAACAAAAATACTAGGTCTCTATTAAAAACATGTGACAAGGCCTGGGAAAAATGGAGCAAAACTAAATGCCAATCTGCATTCCAAGTCTACTGGGAACTTTGAAATAAAGCAAAGATGCAAATTAAACAAGACAAAATAAATTATTGCTATGATAGCTAAATTAAGCACCGCAATAACCCACAAAATTTCTGGTCAGCAATAAACAACATACTGTTACCAGCCAAACTCAGCACACACGCCCTTTACTACTAATAATAAATTAGACAATATCACTACCCAAGTCAATAAATACTTTACTGAGGCAATCTTAAAAATGTCCAACAATCAAACCCCCTCTCCTATCACAACTATTCTATGCTAGCCAAAAACTGTGCACATTTTCCTTGCAACCAATACCTACTGAAACGATCAGAAACCTGCTTAAGAAGCTAAAACCTACCACACCAGCAGCAGACACCTGCTGATTTTCTAAAACTATCTGCTAGGAGTCTAAAGAAAAAAACTCCACTCTCCAGAATCTCTCTTTACCCTAGAGAATGCTGACATCTGTGCGGTCACAGAGACATGGTTTAAAGCCGTGGAGAGCACACCAACAATGCAAGGTTATAAAGCTTTCCACACATTTAGGCCAGCTACTACACAGGCAGGGACTAAAGAGGAGGTGTGTCTATCTACATCAAAAATAAATATACTTCAAGGCTGGTCAAACACGACAATGCACTTGAGCTGCTCCATGTTCAAATCACCATAGGTAAAATCAAATACCACTTCCTTGCAAGCTATTGGTCCTACTCTTTGACTCAGGAAGCCCATACCATGTATTTAAGCTTGTTAGAAACATTAATCATTCAACCTAATACTATATTCATGGGTGACTTTAATTACCCCACTATTAACTGGGAATCCTATATGACACCAAACGTACATGCACAGAGACTCCTGGATTTTGTAAACACAAACTCCCTGGACCAGATAGTCAATACACCAACCAGAGGTGCAACCATACTAAATCCGGTCCTCACTAACATGGGACACCGCCGCACATCCCCTACTGTAATACCTTCCCTGGTAAGGTCAGACCATAAAATGGTCTCCTTTGAAGTAAAAATAAGACCTGGACCACCAGCTAAACCTAGAATATTCAGGAACTATTCTAAGGCTAACCTCCTGCTATTAAGTGAGAACCTGGCAATATTTCAAACCTCCATAAACCCTGAGAACACCGCTTTCTATGCACAACTGTTCACATATACCTGTAGAAGCATGTTAATAGCTGCATAGAGGCAGCTGTACCCACCAGAAAGAAGTACAAAACTAACTCAAAAAACAAGCCACCCTGGTGGAATCACAAAATCAATAGGCTGTATAACAGGAGGAAGAAAATCCTAGCAAAAAGTAGGAAGTGCAGCACCCAGCAGGATAAAAGCACTCTCAGCAAACTAAACAAACAACTCAGAGGACAAATAGAGTCTACCAAAGCCAAATTTGAGGTAATTTTGGTCCCCCAGGCCACAAACAACCACAAAGCATTTTTTAGCTATGTCTGCAACCTCAAAGGCAATACACAATTGTGTGTAAAGCTCTTTGTAAATGGACCCACCTATACTGAGCCAGAAGATATAGCAAACCTCCTGCTCGATAAATTCAGCTTCAACTTTCCCCCTCTTTCCCCTCAACCTTCCCTCAGGAAATGTCATCAAATATGACTCCCCCTACTATCACTAGGGAACAGATCCTTAATGCTCTCTCTAAGACCAAGAACACTGCATCAATGGGCCTAAACTATATCCCAGGATGCCTTCTAAATTACATGAAACATGACCTAGCATGGCATCTGAAATTACTATTTAATTGTAGCCTTCCAACAGGCTCCATGCCTCATGAATGGAGAAGGGCAAGAGTCATCCCTCTGCACAAAGCTGGGCCATCTACAGACCCATAAGCCTCACTATTCTTATATGTAAAATCATGGAAAGAATTATCATGGAGATGATCAATAGAGATATAGTAAACCTCCAGACACTGGACCCAACCCAGTTTGGCTTCCTCAAGTGCAGATCATGCCTACTCAATCTTGTGGACTTCTTTGAGAAGGTCACCAAACCAATGGATGAGGGCAAAATCATTCACACTGACTACCTAGACCTGGCCTAGGCATTTGATACAATACTCCACTTTGGCATTGTTTACAAACTCAAGAAGTTAGGTATAAACCCAGTGGATAGCCAACTAGCTCACAGACAGGACCCAGGAAGATAGAATTGGGGAGTCCACCTCTACAAAGAGGCCAGTCACAAGTGGAGTCCCTCAGGGCTCAGTCCTTGGACCACTACTTTTTGGCATTTACTTCTCAGAAGTCCAGACCAATGTCAGTGGTCTATGACTGACTAAATTTGCAGATGATTGTAAATTAGGAGTTGTCATTGAATCTCACACTGACACAAATGTTCTTCAGGTGGGGCTGACACAGACAAACAACTGGTGTCAAAACCATGGAATAAAACTAAATGCCAAGAAATCCATAATAGTATCCTTTGGGAAGTCATCCATCCCTGGTAACTATCATATTGACAACACACCCCTTAGTGTTGACCCAGTAGTCACGGACTTGGGGACACACATAGATAGTAATCTAGCCTTTGACCATCATATGAGGAAATCATTCTATGTTTCACAACTTATAAACAAAGGTATGGCATCTAAGTCCAAGGAAGTAATTATTCCACTGGATTCAGCATTTATCAGACCTAACATTGAGTACAATGGCCCCTTTGGTATGTACTTAAGCAGGCCTACCCAACAATTGGAACGTCCACAGAGGTTCTTCACTAAAAGAATACAGGGCATGAATAAACTGTCCTGTGCAAACCGCCTCAAGGCCCTATCCCTGTATTCTGTCTCCTAAGGCTTTTGATGGGAGATCTATGCCTGGCATAAAGGGCACTGTCAGACACCACTGTGATGGGCCTCTTGCATAGCCACAAAACAAACAGCAGCATAACTACCCATTCTAATTACTTAAACCTTGCCTATGATATAAATAGATCCTGCTGGAGAGTTAGGTATGTATCCTAGAGACTACCCCATCAATGGAACAGGCTCCCCATCCATGTGAAGCAGAGTTCCACCCTAACCCAATTCAAGTGCAACTTAGACAATTGGATGAGAAACTGGATATTCATCCCTGGTTTGGCACCTATCTCTCTAATGAACACAGGTAGCCTGTAAATGGTTCATCTCCCAGGCCCATGCTTACACTTATCAAGGGTATCAGAACTTGTCAGAGATTTGGGATGCATGGCTAGGCTTAAAAAGGCCCTTGTGGTTATTAGCTTAGTAAACACCCATGAACCTATGAGGGTATTGCCTATCCAGTATCTATTCTTATCAATAGATCAATAGTTGAATACCAATTCAGCTATTGATCTATTGCTAAGAATAGATCAATAACTGAATACCAATTCCCAACCATCTGGAAAACCTCTTACATTACACCCCTTCATAAAGGAGGCTCATCAACAGATCTATCGCCCAATTGCAATACTATTCCCACTGTCTAAGATATTAGAGAGAATCGCTCACAAACAAATCACATATTACCTGTATACAAACAAACTACTAACCAATACACAACATGTCTTCTGACCATAACACAGTACTACCACTAATGAATTTTACTAATACTGTTAACCTTCACAGAAATAACAACTGTAATGTATCCTCTATCGTCCTAGAACCATCAAAGACCTTTGATATGGTTTCACATAATAAACTTCTAAATGTCCTCTCTGAACTAAACTTATGTCAATCTACACTTGCCTGGTTCCAGAACTACCTAAATGAACACCAGCAAGCAGTACGTTGGCAGCAAACACTATCACCCCTACTCCCAGTAACACTTGGAGTCCCGCAAGGCTCTATTTTAGGCCTACTACTTTTCTCAATATTTACTAACAACCTCCACACCTCAGCTCCACAAGCCTCACTCATTCAGTTTGCAGACAATTTGACAGTGATACATGCTGCTTCTACCATACAGGAAC
This sequence comes from Protopterus annectens, assembly GCF_019279795.1. Taxonomy (NCBI): domain Eukaryota; kingdom Metazoa; phylum Chordata; order Ceratodontiformes; family Protopteridae; genus Protopterus; species Protopterus annectens. The sequence goes on from NC_056725.1 coordinate 1,723,840,486, forward strand.
TCCAAACACTAACAAAACAATCCTTCCTAGCAGTTCAGACATGGCTAACAAACTCCCAACTAATTCTGAACCCCAGAAAAACAAAACTCATGATTTTCTAGCTGACTAAATCAATAATACCCTCTACTATATTTAACATTGCTTCATTAAATAATACTATCAACTCCCCCTCACCTCACACCAAACGTTTAGGAGTCAAAACTGATTGCAACATGAGATTTGACATCCACATATCCCAAAGAATAAAAAAATGACATAAAAAAACTGCGAATGCTGTATAGGAGCAAACTCTACTTCACAAAACCCACCAAAGCTACTATTGCCCATTCTCACCTAATCTCTATACATCTCCCATACACATAAACCTAAGAAAATCTGAGCTAATAAAACTTGAATCCCGTTACAACAAAAATGCCAGATATGCTACAAACTCACCATCTACATCATGCCACTACATATCACTCAATCAACTCAAGTGGCTGGAACTCCCCCATCTCCTTCACTTTAATCAATTAACTATAGCCTATAAAATCTTCTACCAACCTGAGAAAACTCCTGCCCTCCAAAAATTGCTATAACCATATTCCACTGCCAGAACACTATGCTCCACCAACAACCCCCTCGTTAAGATCAATGCAGCCAAAAACCTGGCTGGAGAATCCCTTTTCTCAAATTACATAGGCAAAATCTGGAATTCACTACCTTATGACATTATATCTACTCCAGCCCTGTCTCAATTTAAAAAAAATACTAAAAACTCAATTATCCAGTAAATGGCTATGCCCTTGTTCTGCTCCTGACTAAACTGTCTCTCTCAGATATACTTAAATCACTACTTCATTAACGCCACACTTACTATAAGTCAATAAGCTCTGAAGTCAAACATGAACAGCTAAACAAAATTAACCATGTTAGTCCTACACAGAAATTGCATAATGTTGTAAATGTCTCTCATTCCTCTATGATATGCCTGTCTGCACTTTATTTTGAGTTTCTCAAACCTGTTAGAAACTGTTTAACATCTTATATTGTATTACTATGTGACACTACCCTATGTTCTTGTATTATAACTAATTGATGTAAACTCTGTTATCTAATATTTTTCATCACATGTGAGAGAGGGAGCTTTAAGCAGCCTATCTGTCCCTGGAGAAGTGGTTTCAGCCCAGAAATTAGTAGTTTGTTGGCCATTTTGGGCTGATTTCTATCTCTTTCATTTCCCTGCTATAAAACCCGCATTTGCACGGTGTTTGTGCTAGTATACAGCTCAGCAAGCTCCTGCCTGGTGCCCTGCAGAGTTCTACAGCAGCAGAGAGAAAAAAAGAGAGACAATGGAGTGATTAAGTATCGTTTTTCTGCATTTTCTTGCTGCCTTTAGCTAATTCCACCTAAAATGCTCCTTTTGTAGAGTTTCTGTGATTTAAAAAGCTCGTTTCTACTACACATTGTACTTATTTTACTGCCTGCACTTTAACAAAGTCATTTTTGTGTTTAAATTACCTGTTTAACTGTTGTAGGCTACACACTCAAGTGTGATAGCCATTTATGTGCATTTAAAGTGTTTTTTTTATTGTATCTGCTTTATTTTCTGGGGAAAAAAAAAACTTGTTTTCCCGCCTTTCTAAGCTAGTATAGTCCAGTTTTCAGGTTAGTGCTGAACTCAGGGCTGTGTTACAAGTCTCTGTGTTTGCCCATACCTTACTTGGATAGAAGGAAGTTTCTCTGTTCACCTGTGACAGAGCGGAGCTTTGAGCAGCCTATCTGTCCCTGGAGGAGTGGTGTCAGCCCAGAAATTAGCAGTTTATTGGCCATTTTGGGCTAATTTCTCTATCTTTCATTTCCCGGCTATAAAACCTGCATTTGCAAGTTTTTTATGCTCGTATACAGCTCAGCAAGCTCCTACCTGGTGCCCTGCAGAGTTCTACAGCAGCAAAGAGACAAAAGAGAGACTTTGGAGTGATTAAGTATCATTTTTCTGCATTTTCTTGCTGCCTTTAGCTAATTCCGCCTAAGACGCCAGTTTTCTAGAGTTTCTGTGATTTAAAAAGTGTGTTTCAGCTACATATTGTACTTATTTTACTGCCTGCACTTTAACAAAGTCGTTTTTGTGTTTAAAAAAAACAAAGGTGGATATGCTCCAAAAACCAACGGGCCACTCTGTAGATGAAAAATAAACACTAGAAACGATAAGCACAACCCACAGGCTTTTCATCAGTATCACTACCAACGTCTTCAGAAACGGAAACAGTGTCACACCGTTAAAACTTCATTAAATACTAAAAACAACAATGTCACATGTTCTCTAAGGTCTGTGAGACCGCATAGAAACCCTCATAGCACATACTTAATGAATAAAAACTAGTACATTCCTTGTCAAATAGAGGGCTACAACTAGAAACTGTAGAACTAAAAAAAAACCCAATAATACAAAAGTAAAGGCTTATAATCCACAGGTTTCCAATAAATGATCGAAATAGGCATTCTAACACATAATCATGAAAAATGAAAAACTAGAGCCGACCAACCCTAATACATGTTAAAATCAAACGCGGAACATGTCTCTATTTCTATCCTATGTAAATCCTGAACGAACTGAAATATTTCTAAGCAGCACATATTAGACAAACAACACAATAACAAATATATTAAAATGTATTAAAATGCATGATACGCCATACCCGGCTATAATAATATTAACAGCCTTTAAAATAGACTCAGTGTGCGATGTATGTTGCTGTCCTAATACAGTAACCAACAAACCACCTGCACATATCAATAAACACATACGAACAAGAAATATCACTAATAGTTGCTCTAATAAAATATATATCAGAAATTACTTTAATATAATATTATGAGTAAAATCCCAAACCTATACAGAATAAATTGAATTAAAATGAGTTAAAACTACGTGCGACCAAGACTTGAGTAACTCTCTCTCTCAGTCATATTGCACTGAAGATGCACCAATCTAAATATTCCCAAACTACCCCCATCAACCCCCTACATCTCCCTATATCAAAAGTAAATAAGAGGGCTAGCAGAGTGAAAAAATATTATAAATACTGTATTGGACCTTGATAGTCCTACAGGGTGACGTCATCTATTCAACTTCTTGAGCTTTAGTAGGCATGATATGGAAGACATGCCATTGATGCCAGGGACATGACAGGCATCTAACCTAGGTTGCCATGACAACTCTCTACTCTCCAGGACAAGGGACGATGGCCCTCCCCTACCATCTGACTGTACTCGGTCTATAACTAGAAACAGAAAAACATGATTAGGGTTCTCCACTATATGCTTTGACAAAGCATTCTCCAACTTGCCCTTTCTTATTGCATATAGATGTTCGTAAATGTGTTCGTGTAGTTTTCTGTCTGTTTTGCCAACATAAAAAGCTGGGCAGAGGGAACACTTGGCTAAATATACTACTTGGGTACTGGAACAATTGTACCTACCTACTATACTAAATTTGGTGTCTCTTATTTCGTATTTAGAACCCGTCTTTATATAACTGCAATAACTGATGAAAAGCCTGTGTGTTGTGCTTAAACTAAATATATGTAATTGGATTCTTATCATTTCTAGTGTTTATTTTTCATCTACAGAGTGGCCCGTTGGTTTTTGGAGTGTATCCACCTTTATTTTTTTTTACAGTTTTTATTCAGTTTAGTTTGTTAAGCATTTTTGTGTTTAAATTATCGTTTTAACTGTTGTAGGCTATCACTCAAGTGTGATAGCCATTTCTGTGCATTTAAAGTTTTTATTTTTATCATATCTGCTTTATTTTCTGAAAAAAAAACAAAAATATATACTTGTTTTCCCACCTTTCTAAGCTAGTATAGTCTAGTTTTCAGGTTAGTGCTGAATTCAGGGCTGTGTTACAAGTTTCTGTGTTTGCCCACACCTTACTTGGATAGAAGGAAGTTTCTCTGTTCACTGTGAGAGAGGGAGCTGTGAGCAGCCTATCTGTCCCTGGAGAAGTGGTTTCAGCCCAGAAATTAGTAGTTTGTTGGCATTTTGGGCTGATTTCTATCTTTTTCATTTCCCTGCTATAAAACCCACATTTGCAATGTTTTTGTGCTAGTATACAGCTCAGCAAGCTCCTGCCTGGTGCCCTGCAGAGTTCTACAGCAGCAGAGAAACAAAAGAGAGACTTTGGAGTGATTAAGTATCATTTTTCTACATTTTCTTGCTGCCTTTAGCTAATTCCACCTAAAACACCAATTTTCTAGAGTTTCTGTGATTTAAAAAGCATGTTTCAGCTAAATATTGTACTTATTTTACTGCCTGCACTTTAACAAAGTCATTTTTGTGTTTAAATTACCTGTTTAACTGTTGTAGGCTACACACTCAAGTGTGATAGCCATTTCTGTGCATTTAAAGTTTTTATTTTTTACCATATCTGCTGTGTTTTCTGAAAAAAAACAAACATATATTATATATATATATATATATATATATATACTTGTTTTCCCACCTTTCTAAGCTAGTATAGTCCAGTTTTCAACTTAGTGCTGAATTCAGGGCTGTGTTACAAGTTTCTGTGTTTGCCCACACCTTACTTGGATAGAAGGAAGTTTCTCTGTTCACTGTGAGAGAGGGAGCTTTGATCAACCTATCTGTCCCTGGAGAAGTGGTTTCAGCCCAGAAATTAGTAGTTTGTTGGCCATTTTGGGCTGATTTCTATCTCTTTCATTTCCCTGCTATAAAACCCACATTTGCAAGGTTTTTGTGCTAGTATACAGCTCAGCAAGCTCCTGCCTGGTGCCCCGCAGAGTTCTACAGCAGCAGAGAGACAAAAGAGAGACTTTGGAGTATCATTTTTCTGCATTTTCTTGCTGCCTTTAGCTAATTCCGCCTAAAACACCAATTTTCTAGAGTTTCTGTGATTTAAAAAGCATGTCACAACTACATATGGTACTTATTTTACTGCCTGTGCTTTAAAAAAGTAATTTATGTGTTTAAATTACATGTTTAACTGTTGTAGGCTACACACTCAAGTGTGATAGCCATTTCTATGCATTTAAAGTTTTTATTTTTATCATATCTGCTTTATTTTCTGGAAAAAAATATATATATATACTTGTTTTCCCACCTTTCTAAGCTAGTATAGTCCAATTTTCAGGTTAGTGCTGTATTCAGGGCTGTGTTACAAGTTTCTGTGTTTGCCCACACCTTACTTGGATAGAAGGAAGTTTCTCTGTTCACTGTGAGAGAGGGAGCTTTGAGCAGCCTATCTGTCCCTGGAGAAGTGGTTTTAGCCCAGAAATTAGTAGTTTGTTGGCCATTTTTGGTTGATTTCTATCTCTTTAATTTCCCTGCTATAAAACCCACATTTGCAAGGTTTTTGTGCTAGTATACAGCTCAGCAAGCTCCTGCCTGGTGCCCTGCAGAGTTCTACAGCAGCAGAGAAACAAAAGAGAGACTTTGGAGTGATTAAGTATCATTTTCTGCATTTTCTTGCTGCCTTTAGCTAATTCCACCTAAAACACCAATTTTCTAGAGTTTATGTGATTTAAAAAGTGTGTTTCAGCTAAATAGTGTACTTATTTTACTGCCTGCACTTTAATAAAGTCATTTTTGTGTTTAAATTACCTGTTTAGCTGTTGTAGGCTACACACTCAAGTGTGATAGCCATTTCTGTGCATTTAAAGTTTTTATTTTTATCATATCTGCTTTATTTTCTGAAGAAAAACAAACAAAAAAAAATATATATACTTGTTTTCCCGCCTTTCTAAGCTAGTTTAGTCCAGTTTTCAGGTTAGTGCTGTATTTAGGGCTGTGTTACAAGTTTCTGTGTTTGCCCACACCTTACTTGGATAGAAGGAAGTTTCTCTGTTCACTGTGAGAGAGTGAGCTTTGATCAGCCTATCTGTCCCTGGAGAAGTGGTTTCAGCCCAGAAATTAGTAGTTTGTTGGCCATTTTGGGCTGATTTCTATCTCTTTCATTTCCCTGCTATAAAACCCACATTTGCAAGGTTTTTGTGCTAGTATACAGCTCAGCAAGCTCCTGCCTGGTGCCCTGCAGAGTTCTACAGCAGCAGAGAGACAAAAGAGAGACTTTGGAGTATCATTTTTCTGCATTTTCTTGCTGCCTTTAGCTAATTCCACCTAAAATGCCAATTTTTTAGAGTTTCTGTGATTTAAAAAGTGTGTTTCAGCTACATAGTGTACTTATTTTACTGCCTGCACTTTAACAAGGTCGTTTTTGTGTTTAAATTACCTGTTTAACTGTTGTAGGCTACACACTCAAGTGTGATAGCCTTTTCTGTGCATTTAAAGTTTTTATTTTAATCATATCTGCTTTATTTTCTGGAAAAAAAACAAACAAAAAATATATATATACTTGTTTTCCCGCCTTTCTAAGCTAGTATAGTCCAGTTTTCAGGTTAGTGCTGAATTCAGGGCTGTGTTACAAATTTCTGTGTTTGCCCACACCTTACTTGGATAGAAGGAAGTTTCTCTGTTCACTGTGAGAGAGGGAGCTTTGAGCAGCCTATCTGTCCCTGCAGAAGTGGTTTCAGCCCAGAAATTAGTAGTTTGTTGGCCATTTTGGGCTGATTTCTATCTCTTTCATTTCCCTGCTATAAAACCCGCATTTGCAAGGTTTTTGTGCTAGTATACAGCTCAGCAAGTTCCTGCCTGGTGCCCTGCAGACTTCTACAGCAGCAGAGAGACAAAAGAGAGACTTTGGAGTATCATTTTTCTGCATTTTCTTGCTGTCTTTAGCTAATTCCGCCTAAAACGGCAATTTTCTAGAGTTTCTGTGATTTTGAAAAGCGTGTTTCAGCTACATATTGTACTTATTTTACTGCCTGCACTTTAACAAAGTTGTTTTGTGTTTAAATTACCTGTTTAACTGTTGTAGGCTACACACTCAAGTGTGATAGCCATTTCTGTGCATTTAAAGTTTTCATTTTTATCATATCAGCTTTATTTTCTGGAAAAAAACAAAAAAAAAAATATATATATATATATATATATATATATATATATATATATATATATACTTGTTTTCCCACCTTTCTAAGCTAGTATAGTTCAGTTTTCAGGTTAGTGCTGAATTCAGGCCTAATTTACAAGTTTCTGTGTTTGCCCAGACCTTACTTGGATAGAAGGAAGTTTATCTGTTCACTGTGAGAGAGGGAGCTTTGAGCAGCCTATCTGTCCTTGGAGAAGTAGTTTCAGCCCGAAATTAGTAGTTTGTTGGCCATTTTGAGATGATTTCTATCTCTTTCATTTCCCTGCTATAAAACCCGCATTTGCACGGTTTTGTGCACTGGGCAGCGCCAGTTTGCAATGGTATATCTATTCCCGGCTCCGCAACGTCTACTCTTCAATTCTTCCCTTGGAACTAGACAAAATTTCAACTTAAGCACTCAAACCATTCAATTCTCATCCAGGCACTTGCTCAAAACACATAGCAAACACTAATAAACCTTAGCACTAGACCCCCCCTATACTGTAGAGAAGGACAAGGCTCTCTATTCGACCTTACCAGCCAATCAGTAAAACAGTTCACTGTACCTATCCAGGCATGTCCAAAGGGCAGTTTCAGGTGTACTCTCCAGTCCAACTGGTGAATCCGGGCATTTTGAGGCAATGTTACAATTGCCTCATGTACACAGACAAACATCTCCTCCTTCCAGCAAACACTAATACATGCGAGAGATGCAATTATACTGCCAAACTGGAGGCTAGGCTCTCTCAACCTAAGACTGGACCAGGCAATCAAGAGGAGAAGGGAATTACTTACATCCCACCACCAGCCTCACATAGACCTATGAAACCAGCACCGGCAAAAAACGCACATAAATACACGAAAACATACTCGGAGGCTCTAAATAAAAAATCTGCAAAAGCAACAGAGACCTCCAAAGCAGACATCCAAGCAACCTCCACACCCCCCAACACAAATCATGAAACAAATACTTCATAAAACCAGTGTGCCACACAATCACAGCCCTTAAGGCAAAATAACATACCCAACACACAAGTAATTGGTGACTCTATAGTCAGGCACACTGACATCCCACTCACTAGGCTGAACAAGGTAAAGGTTACTGTTAGCTGCCTGTCGGGTGCCAGGATCCGCCACATAACACAAGCACTCAGGTCACTCCAGAACAAGTATAAATATGACTCTGTCATTGTCCATGTTGGTGTGAATGACCTGAGCCATTCCTCCCTGGACTACATGAAAAGAGACATGGAGCTCTCTGATCACGTAGCCCAGGCTGGTATGACCCTGACCCTGACTAGCATCCTGCCCTCACCAAGAATTATACCACGGTATAGAGAAAAAAATTATCAATTTCAACAAATGGCTAAGCTTCTGGTGTCATTCAAAGGGGATCCAGTGTCTGTCAGCCTGGGATGACATGCTCAACAAGCCATGCTGCTTCACTAGAGATGGCTTGCACCAGTCACCCTTAGGCTTTAACATACTGGCCGAGGCTCTGGCCACCCTCATAGTGCCTTTTTTAGGCAAGGCTCAAAAGACAAATCCACTGCCATAAATAGCACAAGTAACAAAAAACTGAAGGTAATGCTACTCAATGCCAGAAGTGTAAACCTCAAAATGCATGCACTCGAGGCACTCCCCAATATGGAAAAAATCAATATATGTGCAGTAACAGAAACCTGGTTTAAGGCTCCAGAGAGCACTTTAGCACTACCAGGCTACAACTCATACCATACATTTTGGCCACAAAACCCGAACCGAAATACAAAAGGCAGGGGAGTATCCATATTCTTCAAGGATACCCACACCTCCAGGTTAGTGGCACAGCATGTTGCTTCAGAGATCATCCACGTGCAACTAACAACAGGCAAAACTGCTTTTCAAATTATAGCTTGCTACAGATCACCCACCATGTCCCAGGACCACCAGTCCGCATTCCTGGAAACACTGGGAGACATAAAGGTCCTACCAAACACCCTGATATTGGGTGATTTCAATTACCCAAACATTAACTAGGAGAACTGCTCAAGTACAAACTCCCTTACCCAACATTTCCTAGAATTTAAAAACTCGAACACCCTGGATCAACTGGTCGACACCCCCACCAGAGGTGACATATTGGACCTGGTCATCACCAACATGGGCAACTGGTGTTCCACACCAGAGGTCAACCCCTCCCTGGTTAGATCTGACCATAAACTAATCACTCTGGATATCCACATTCTGCCACCACCCCCGGTCAAAGAAACAATCGTGAAAAACTTTTCAAAAGCAAACTTCACATTAATTAAGACCAAGGTGGGAAGTTTCAAAGCCTCCATGCTAAAGGATAACGCTGTCCAAGCTTCAGAATCCTTTACTAATGCACTGTATGGGCACCTACAAGAATACATAGATCATGCTATCCAAACAAAACCAAGACTCACTTCTCCAAGAAAAGGAAACCAGTCTGGTGGACCCCTGCCATAAACAAGCTCTACAATAGAAGGGGGAAACTAGTACAGAAAAGAGTAAAATCTCAAGAAGGGAAGACATCCCTAATCAGTATCAGCAAGAAACTACATTCCCTCATAAAATCATCCAAGGCTAGCTTCGAAAAGAAAATTGCCATGGACTCCAAAAATAACCACAAGGCATTCTTTAGCTATGTCAAGAATCTAAGTGGCAATTTTCAGATCTGCTCGGAGTTAGTGCAGAATGGCACAAAATACACTGAACCGACCAATATAGCCAACATCCTGGCAGACAGGTTCAGTGCAAACTTCACCCCCCTCTCACCCCCAAAAGGGCCCATAACTATACCAGAAGAATGTAGTGTCCCTGAAATCACAGACACTCAGGTTACAACAGCCCTCTCCAAAGCCAAAAACACAGCATCAATGGGACCGGATGGTGTCCCAGGCTGCGTCCTACACGAGCTCAAAGATGAACTAACCCCTCACCTAAACACACTGTTTAAACTCAGCCACTCCACAGGCTATGTGCCCAAAGAGTGGCGCACAGCAGCAGTTATTCCGCTCCACAAAGGGAACTATCACCCTATAAGCCTGACTAGCTTGATCTGCAAAGCTATGGAGCACATCATCATGGATCTCATTAACAGAGACATAGGAAACCTCCAAACACTGGACCCTACCCAGTTCGGCTTTGTTAAGGGCAGATCATGCCTCCTAAACCTGGTGGACTTCTTTGAGACAGTTATCAAGGCTATAGACAATGGAAAGGTGGTCCACACAGCCTACCTAGACCTCACAAAGGCCTTTGATACTATTCCCCACTCAGGTATTATAGACAAGATCACCAGCCTGAACATAAACGCCTATGTCATGAGATGGGTTTACAACTGGCTCATGGGAGCTAGGTCTGACTCTAAACTGGTTACAAGTGGCATTCCCCAAGGCTCAGTCCTAGGACCCCTCCTGTTCGGCATATACTTCTTAGAGGTACAGGCAAGCACAGGAGGACTATGGCTGACCAAGTTCACAGACGACTGCAAACTAGGGGCTATAATTGACTCTCCAGCTGACACAGACATCCTCCAAAAGGGTCTTACTGAGACAGATAGATACCTGCTTTCAAAACCATGGCCTCAAGTTAAATGCCAAAAAGTGCATAGTCATCCCCTTTGGAAAAAACAAAGTACCCACAAACTACCACATAGGTGGTAGCCCCCTAAATACAGAAGTTGTAGTAAGGGATCTGGGGACTCAAGTAGATAGTAACCTCTCCTTTGATAATCACATTGCCAAAGTGGTTAGAAAATCTTTCTATGTGGCCACCTAATCACAAAACGGTGTGCATCCAGATCGAAAGAGGTCATTGAGCCCCTCTATGCATCACTCATCAGACCCATCATAGAGTACAATGCCCCATTTGGGATGTAACTTACAAGACAACTGCAACAACTGGAAAGACCACAGAAGTGCCTCACCAAGAGGATCACTGGCCTCAAGCAGGATGCCCTATGCAGCTCGACTGAAGAAACTCCAGCTGTACTCGGTTGCATACCATCTACTCAGAGGTGATCTCTGCCTGATGTAAAAGGCTATGTCCAACACAGAACTGATGGACATGCTCCACCTAAAGAAAAACATATCCCCTTCAGCCACACACTCCAGGGATCTAAACCTCACCACAACAATAAATAGTAAGTGCTGGAGGGATAGATTCCTGTCCCAGAGACTTCCCATGCTCTGGAACAAGATTCCAGTCTACATTATGCAGAGCTCCTCGCTAACCCTCTTCAAGAGAAACCTTGACAAGTGGATGGGAAACCAGAAAGTTTACCCCAGGGATCACTTCACTGGCTCTGCTGGACAGAGGCACAGGGAACTAATCTAAGGGGGCGGCGAAAGCCAACACATTCCAACTAGGCTTATAAATGCCTTCAGGCAGATAGCCTAGTACTTACCTATGAACCTATGAACCTGTGAACATTGTGTTGTCACTGGCAAATATAATTGTACTATGTGGAGCTTTTCTCCCCAGGCCTCCGTTGAAAAGGGGCATGTATCAAGTTAGACTTTCCCAGTAAACAAATGTAAAATAAATAAATTAATTAATTAACTTTTTTGGCTGCCCTTTGCACCTTTAACTATGTAACCTGCTGGTTGATGCAAGCTTCAAATTGCACTGATAGAGCAAACACTACTGGAAAGTGAGTCTGTGGCCTGCTAGAGCATAATCATATCATAAACACACAAATAAAACAAGAAAACAGCAGCAATTACTTAAAATAAGTTATATAAGTTTGATGTATCAGTTCAAAGTACATTACATTGCCTCGATGGATGGATGCAAGTAAAACATTTTTCAAACAATGGCAAGCTTTGCTGAGCTATGTAGGAATGTGCACAGAGCCATGCAGAAATGTGCACAGAGCCATGCAAACATGCCAGATTTATACCTGCACTGAAAAAAAAAACAGAAAACTGACAACTCAGCAATGTGGCCAATGAAAGACTACACTTTGAACCCTTTTGTGTGTTTCCCAAAACAGACAGACCAGGCAAACACCTCCTACCACTAGATGAATAATCCTAGTCCTCCAAATGCAAAAACACAGTAAAAAGAATCCCACAAGTGCAATATTACTACAAACAACTTTAACAACAAGCTGGAAACACCTTACAGCAGGTAAATTTGAGACAAACAGTCTAACAGTAGCAACAGTGATAGGAAAGGCATGTTTTAATAAAAATGTCAGTGAAATGCACAAACAAAAAAAGGAAACAGTAGCAATTACTAAAAAGACTATTTCAAAGCATACTGGCAGGGTCTAGACCAAGAAAAGCAAATACATTTTATATTAATAAAATGCAGAAAAATACAATAAATAATTTGAAAATACAGCAGCAGTCTTTAGAAATAATATAATGTCCCTCTGATCATTTTTCCACTAAGAGCAAAATATAAACACCAATCAAAAGTTGATTCCTAAAATGCAGTCCGCAAGCTCTCCAGTGATTGGTAGTCTAATCCTTGATGTCACAGATTTCAAAATTAAGCTGAATATTGCAGTGTGCACTAACTGAGTGGGATGATATGAAACAGAGATTAACACAGGCTTTAAGAGTCTAGGGGGAAGACTTTCTCAGTTTGATCTTTCAGTACCCAGTAGAATGAGTAGATGAGATAGGAAAGGGATGAGTTTCTAAAGTAAAATTTACAGTAGATGTGAGCCACTTAAAACCCCACAAGTTTAAAAAGCACATCAAGAAATGGGTGGGTAGGTTGGAAAACATCAGGGCTACAAATTTCTCAAAACAGAACGTTAAAGCAGTAAAAAATGCAAAAACAGGACAGACACTGCAGTAGGCAGATCTAAATGACTAAAAAAGTAAGTGCAAACACAAAGAATGAAAATAAAATGGCTTCCCTTGCTTATTTTCTGTTTCTAAAACTCCAGACGGGAGACAAATAATTATTTGCTTGCAAATGCAACCAAAGCATTATATGTTTCTGTTTTTATTAGTCTCATTAATTTTCACCCTGCATAATTTCATTTTATTTCATTTTGAAATGATTTTATTCCACTTGTTCTTGTTTACCATTTATTTTCTCCCTTTCATCTTTCCTTACTTCATAGCTTGCATATAACTAAGATACTGCCATCATATAGAAGGGGAGAAAGGAATCAAGTACACCTCTACATCATTAATACAGTAGCATGTTAAATATTAGTTTATTTTCTTTGTTTTCTTTTCATTTTGCCTCAGTGTGGCTGAGGATGAGTGTTGTATCAGGGGTGTGTAAATGAGGATTTAAATGCCAGAAGTTTGCAATATGGATATTACTTGTCTTAAAGAAAGACTTTGGATAGAACAGATTCAGTAGCACTATTATTGTTATTATTATTATTAATATTATTATTATTGTTATTATTAAGACTGCGGTGGTGGTGCTGCAGTAGTGTTGTCGCCTCACAGTAAGACGTCCTGTTCGATTCTCAGCTAGAGCGTCTTCTGTGTGGAGACATGCGTGAATGGGCATACCTTCGTTGAAGGTTGTGCATCAGAGCTAGCAACTCGGCCTGTAAAAATCTACTGCCAATCATTAGCGGACCGGAGTTCCGCTGTGGCGACCCCTAACCGGGAAAAGCCGAAAGACACAACACAACAACTATTTTCAAAGATGTGATATATTCTAAATCTAAAATAGTACTCAAACTGAAGGTATACTTGAGTACTACAGTTATTTGAATAGCTATCCGTAGTAACTACTTCTATAAACATGCATCACATTGAAGTTTCTGCTAAAGTATTACATTCTGCACCTTTCAGTGATACATAGTCTATTTTATTCCTCCTCAGATACAGTAGACAAGGTATCCTGCATAATTAAGAGAGAATACACTTGTTGTGATTTGTTTGACAACTCTCAGATTATTTCATACCAGCTGTTCCAGTATTGTCAGGGCATCTGAAAAGGTGAATATATTCTCCAAAGAAAATTTGAACAAACTATGTCCAAGGATGCCTTCATCAACTGCCACACTTAGGACTTTATCTACTGTTCACTTAAATCTTTCCACTAGACCATCATCTAGCAATAAAGTGATGAGTACTACATAATATACATATATCAAAAGGTTGGAATAAGGCTCTAAAATGCACCACATAGTATATCAAACCCCAGACCTCCTGCTTAATTCAGCTACTCCTTTTATAGCTAGCCACAGGCACTGTGATATTATATATTTGGTCATACTCATTTTATCCTATGTTCTATATATACATATATATATATATATATATATATATATGTATATATATATATATATATATATATATATATATATATATATATATATATATATATATATATATATATATATATATATATATATATATGGGTCTACTTCACAAACCCGAAATACCATATAACTAACTTTTAAATAATCAAGACGACAAACCCAACAAGTCAGAAGACTGACCCACAGGAAAACCAACATTTCACTCCAGGTAAGTAACCACTTAGCTAACCTAAAAAACAGATTAAAATGAAAGCAAACTAAACCCACCCATGTGGTAGGCTTTGCCCCCCACACCCCCCATGTGGGGGCTGCGCCATCCACACACCCCCAACTAAATATATAAATTCTGATTCACACTACTACAGGGGGTAAGAGGCAAAGTTGATCATGGTGGCCAAGTGGTTACTTAACTGAAGTGAAATGTCATTGTTTTGGGATGTCGGTATTATGTTTTTTGGCTTTATGGTCTCGGTGTTTTAAAAGTCAGGTGAGTGGGATTTTGGTCTACTGAAGTAGACCCATGTGTGTGTGTGTGTGTGTGTGTGTGTGTGTGTGTGTGTGTGTGTGTGTATATATATATATATATATACATATATATATATATATATATATATATATATATATATATATATATATATATAAATATATATATATCAGTGTTTTATACAGGATCTACATTGGGGTGTTCTAAACAAGTTGAATATTTCTATGTAATGAGTCAGCTGCAGGTGAATTACTTGGTCCATTGTTTTGACAGTGTATTTAGAATGGCTCTTGGTCTGTAGTTATTAGGCTGAAGAATTGAGTCTTTATGCAGAAGAATGAGTAAGCATCTTTCCATATGTTAGGTGCTATGAATTTATTAGTGATCTTGTTTATAAAGATAGTGAGAAGAAATGCTAGGAAATAAGCATACATTTTTGGGGATGATGTTATCTGAACCGGCTGATCCAATGTATTCATGTATTTCTTTCTTTTTTACCATCTTTAGTAAAGCATCACATTTTAAGCTGATATAATTTCAAAAACCTATAAACATACATTCTATTAGGGGATATTTCTGGACCATCATCATCATCACTATTTTTCTTTTTTATTTCTCAGCAAATTTCTTATTGTTCAAATTTATTATGTAATTTATACTTCCATAGGGTAAGAGAAATTCAGTGCTAATGGCTAAGTATGCACCAGGTTTCAGTATTATATAATTTCCTGTTGTTCACATATGTACTGCTCCGTGTTTGTTATTGCCATTTAGTCTTGGTTATAACTGAAAGTGATCCAGTGTTTAGGTGCAGTTGAATTACCCTGTTGACAAAGTAGATGAGTAAGAAAGAAGGTTGCAACATTAGTTCACATACATTGATAGAAAACAAACTGTAATACCAGTTTCCATTATCAACTTAGTGCAGTACATATATATATTTTCTTTTTAATAATTTTCTTTCACTCTCCAGCGTTACATAAAGTGCCTTATTCCTGCCTTTCCTTAAACCTCACTCCTCCTCAAGCTACACATTATTCTGCATGTATACTTCTCTGAAATTCCATTTATTTGAAGGAAATCTTTATAAGGATCCTATCTATAATTCATTTACTTCCTTTACAATATTCAATCTTTCCATCAGAGATGGGTTAGACTTTGATTTAAATTTTCTAGTAATTGCTTTTTTTGGCCACCAGTAACATAAACTTAGCAAGGCCTTAATATATGCATAAACATTTCAGATCTTATAACCTAGCTCAAAATAATTATTTCCTTAGTAGCATATGTTTTCCCAATATTTCTGTCAAAGTACTCTCCAGGGAATTTTTCAAATCTGCTATCTCATTACATTTCCCCAAAATGTTCCCAATTTCCTTTCTCTCACCCATCACATTTCCAAGGTGTACTCTCAACCCGAGGAGCAAATCCTTTAAAGTTTACTTGTGCTTTAAAATGTTTTTGCAAACACCTCCACACAAAAATCCTTTTTACGCTATTTTTCCTTTGTGATTTATTTTTTTTTATTTATTATTACCACCTCGTCTCTCCCAGCACTTTGCTTACTCCACCAATGTATCTATTCCCTCCTCTAACCTTGTTTCTTTAACCCCACATGCCAAGCTCCTATGCCAACTCATCATTCATCCTTAGCCTTAATAAGACCTCCTCCAACCTGTCTCTGTAATTGTGGAAACCCAGACTAATCCTTTACTATCCACTACTCTCAACCATCCTCCTCTAATTAGTAATTTCCTTCCTCTAATCTACCCCCTTTTTCCTTCTCACTGCTACTTCATTACCTGCCGCCCACCTTTAACAGTAACTTGTAATACTTTCTTTATTCTGAGATCCTGTGAATTTGCATAGTAGACTAAATATGTATTAATTCATAATGTATAACATTTAGAAATTTCTATAACTATGAAATGCAATGCTGCAAGTAAATGTAGCCAGCCTTTACACTGTTACAGACTTCCACACTACTGTACACTTTTTCATTGTAACCCAAATTGTCTTATATAAACAAATTGTCTTATGTAAACAAAACTGTACAATGAGCAAGTGATATGTATTAAGCGCTTTTCTCCCCGAGCCTCCACTGAAAAAAGACCTGCATCCAGTCAGACTTTCCCATTAAACAAATGTGAAATAAATAAATAAATAAATAAATAAAATATGTATTTGCCTTTGATAATTGGGAAGGTCTAACTAGGTAAAGCCCCTTTCCAGCAGAATCCCAGGGATAAAAGCTGCCCATTACATTCATTTGCACTGGCAGTTAGCATGTGCTAACAATAAAAATGTATTATATATTGTATAACACTAACTTAAATATAATTTAACAGGTGATCAACATGTTACGTACATTCAGTAGTGTTACAGCATGTTAAGGTCACATGCACCTGTAGAATATTCAGCATTACTTTTCAGTATATGTATATTGTCACATTGTAATTTTAGTCCACAGACAGTAGATGAGGCATATGCATATTTTATCCTGTTAGTCATGTGAGACCTGTAACCAGGAGATTATTAAAGTAAACATACATTTATTTAAACTGTATTAACATGTTGCCAGCTACATATATTATACCTCACATAAGTCCTTTTGTATAACTATCATCAATCCAACATTACATATATTGCTAAATTCCTGCCTTTCCTTAAACTTCACTCTTCCTCCAGAGCATTATTCTGCATGTATTGTACCTACAATTTCCATTTATTTCTATGTAATTTGCTCCTTGTCTTTTTTAAACTTAAAAAGGCCTTACTAAGTCTGGACAATTCAGATTATGTGACCCAGTTCAAAAAACTAATTTCCTTAGTTATATCCATTTGCTTACTCAATATTTCTGACAGAGTACTCTGTAAGGATTTTTTAAAGTCTCCCAATGCATTACACTCCCAAAATATATACTCCCAGTTATATCTTTCTTCCCCATCACACCTCCAATATTTGCCAACTACCTGAGGATAAAATATTTGTAGTCTGTTTGAGGAAAAAATTCCTATGCAAACACATCCAAGCAAAAATAATTAAATCTTCTAGACTTTGTAGTACTTTGGAACTGCACATGTTTTCGCATTATTTCCTTGCAAATTGTTTATCTAATCTCTCATTCCAATCTTTTCTAACCTCCTCTGATTGATTCTTATAGTTATTGTGCAATATTTTATATACCCTACTAATTATCCCTTTTTTATCATCAGCTTCTGTTCTAGATTTAACTAAAAACTCTACCAGAGAAGGTCCATCACTTAGGATTCCCCTATCCCTTTCTCTTTGCCCTGATAAGGAAGACAGTGTCTAGCCTGCAGTCCAAATGTTTTATTGGCCTTTTTCCATTCTGTTACCTTTCCCTTTCTAGTTAGTGCCTCCAAATACTTTGGTTCCTTGGCCAGATTTCTCCAGTAAATTCCTCACCCTTCTTGCCTATTTCTTTCTCCATCCTCATATTGGCTTAGTTCTTAGAATACTTTCTGCTACATTATAAATATAATATTATGCATGGCTGTTATTATTCTCTTTAAGGATCTGCATCCAAAGTCCCACTCTCTCCTTATTTCTTGAATCCTCCCATTTCATCATCATCATCATCATCATCCCTTTCCACTTTGAATTATAGCGTTCTTCTTATTTATGTCTATGAGCCTTAACTGTGTAGCTTTAAAATATCCATTCAAGACAGGTAATCCTAAACAATCTTGTTCTATTGGAAAGGATTAACTTATCCTGTTTAACCCTTGCCATCTTCACCTCCCAGATAAATTCCTTCAAATCTTTATAATTGTTGTCCACAGTTTTTCCTCTGGTTGTTAAAAATATTCCTGACCTCTATATAAAACTAACGGGACTAAAAATATTTTCACTGCTTGTATTTCACTATCCATATCTATAATGAAAAGCTTCCAGTTTCTTAGTTTTTGTATTATCTTTTGGTTTGTCTCTTCCCTTATACCCTTAGATGCCATAACAAAAGACTTTTTAAGCCATTCTCCTAAATATTTCATTTTATCATGTCCCCATAAATATGCATATTACTGAACCAGCTCATGTGTTTTATCTTCATGAATTTTACATCCCCAAAAGACTTGAAACAGCCTCAAAATGTTCCACAACACTGAGATATCTTTTTCTGATTTTATCAGGTACTAAATAATATCATCTGCAAATAAAGCCAACTTTTCTTGATTACCATACCAACTATATCCTTGAATTTCTGAGTCCCTTATTTTCTTTGCCAATGTCTCTAAATGTAAAGCAAATAAAAGGGAAAGAGTACACTCCTGCCCAGTTCCTCTGGTCAGACACAACTTATCAGAGAGGAACCCTACATCTTTAATTCTTGCCTCCATTCCCTCATATACTGTTCTAATTAAACGTGTTATTGTATCAGGGAATGCAAATGCTTCCATTGCCCTTCTCATATAATCCCAGCTTACTCTATCAAATGCTTTCTCTGCATCAAGACCCAACAACAACTGTGGCATTTTCTTATATTTTGTTTTCATCTGGACCAGCATTGTTCTATTAATGTTGTCAAATGTTTGCCTCCCTTCCACAAAACTGCATTGATCCATATCTATCAATTCTGGCAAAACTTTTGCCATTCTTTTAGCTGTTATAGACATAACATCATGGCTTAAATTAAAATGGACCTATATGAAGCTGGGTTTGATGGGTTTTTACCATTTTAGGTATTACAGCCAACATAACTTTCTTCCAGGATGTTGATGGTTTCCCTCCTTTAAAATGCTGTTAAACAAAACCTTCCAGATCATTATCACTCCCCCCCCCCAGCTTCCAAATTTCCACAGGAATATCATCTATTCCTGGACACTTTCCTACACATGGATTATATGTCACCATCTTTATTTCAACTCCTCATATCTTATAGGTTTATAGGTTTATAGGTTCATAGGTTCATAGGTTGGTACTGGGATATCTGCCCGAAGGCATATATTAGCCCAGCCACATTGTGCGGTATTCACCGCCCCTTTAGTAGTTCCCAAGACCCTTGTACTAGCAACTCTTAACTGTTAAATGTTGGGCCTCATCTGTCTCTAACCTTGGCATACTTAATTCTTCAATAATTATTTCCATTTTGGCTCTTTCTTGATTTCTGCATGTCTCTGTTTTATGCACATTTTCATAAAATTTTCTAAATATTTCTAATACCTCTAAAGGATCTCTGATTATTTTTCTTGTTATATACTCCCTAAGTTTGTCAATAACCCTTTCTACATTCTGTTGCCTAACTTGTTGTGCTAAAGATTTTGTGCTCTGGAGTTATTATCAAAAACAGTTGCTTAACAGTAATCTTTTCTAAACTAATGCATATTATCTAGATAGTCCCTTATTTTCTCAATTGCACTCTGCAGTTATGCCTCTTCTTGTTCAGTGAGATTCAATTCATTCAGTCCCTTTTAGTAATTCCTGGTACTACTTAATCATATCTCTTTTTCTTTTATTTCTACCCTGTTTTTAAACTCCACTTTCATTTTAATCCACTCAATAGTTATATCTTCTGAAGAAATTTCTGTCTTCTCTAATAACTCTTGAATAATTTCCACTACCCATTTCTTAAATTCCTCTCTTTTTAACAGGTAGATGGAGAAGTGCAAGTGTCTCATTTTTACTTCATTACCCTGTATTTTTATCTTAGTTTTTTATTGGAGGATGATCTGAAAGAGTTACTGGATGTGTATCAAAGCTTTCAATTAAATGCACATATTCCTTTGATATATAATTTCTGTCTGGTCTAGCCTAGTTATTGTACCTTAGGGAATAATATATAAAATCTCTCCAAGTTCTTACTACTGAATTCAAGTCTTCCATAATAAATATGTTCATAAATGTCATAGATTTCTTCACAAATCTACTCCCTTTTGTTATATTTCCCCTTCTAGCCCCCCCACAGTTACATCATCACTGCTGCAATTCAAGTTCCAATCCCAATCCAATATTCCCTGCTGAAAGCTGATTTTTTTCTCCCAAATTTTCTTAAGCTCCATAATAGCAGTTTTAGGTGGAATATAAATACATGCCAGCAAAACGCCCCACTTTCCTGTAGCCCCTTACTACCACAAATCTACCATTATTAGCTGTTTTTCCTCTTTTATCACTATTGGAGCTCCTCTAGCAATTAGGGTAAGTGCTCCCCTTTTCTTTTGTCCATGATATTTTGAAAAATATCAATCCTGAAATAATTTCTTTGTCAAATTCACATGTTCATTTCTTTCCAAATTCTTCAGCTGTTGCATTGCTATTTGCACTTTGCATTTCTTAATATAATTCAGTATTCTTCTCTTTTTTCTATATCTTTGAGGTAATTTTTTTTCCCAAAGTAATATGGATAGCACAGTCATTATGATAAGAAGTTATTATTCCTACCTATTATACATGACAGCTTTTTTAAATGTCTATTTCAACTTTTGTGTTTCTTGTACCCACTAATGTTTGACAGGTTGATTTTTTATACAGTTGTTTCTTGCCATCTCCATTTGAATGTGTGTGTGTCACATTGTTCAAGACATTTTGTTTAAATGAAAAACTTCAAGTAAAAAAAAAACAACGAATACTCCCATAATTTATTAACTTATAACAAAAACAAAAAACTATGTACATCTTCAAATAATAAAGTTTAACCCTCCTGATAGAAACAATTGTCCCAAACCAACAGCTGCACCCACATGCATTCATTAACCTAAAATTAAGCTTATCCATGCTAAAGAGAATGTTACAGCCTGTTCTCCTATTTACACTAGTTGTCTGTTCTATCTCTATCCCCCTCCCAGATGTGAAAAACAGCATGTGTGCTTTCAGAAACTATTAACTTTTAGCCTTCAGAAAAAGTGCACTGGCTATCTTTAAATACAACTAAATTATACACTGTTTTAGCAAATGCACTGAAGTATTTAGGCACCAGGAAAAATGCTATCTCTTATTCACTTTCAGTAATTTAAAGCTTTGTTTTTTTTTTACTGACCTGCATGCCCGTGTACCTTTTAATGTTACATTTCCCTCAGTAGATGGTGCCCAGATTTCTCAAGATTTATTGTCTGCACCTGTTGTCAAGCTTGACTCCATGGAAACATAAGAACAGAATGTACAACTGTCTTCAGTTACAGACTTCTCAACTTACAATGAACATTTATTTGGTAAAGGAAAACTTCTCATTGCATTCAGAGTGTTTTTTCCCAGTCCCACATGCTTACAATATTGCACAAACAATATTTCTAGATAAAGCCAAAGGCACTAATCCAGGCATCCACCTATGCAAAAGTAAGAGAAAACGTTTCACCTCTATATACATTATAATCAGTGCAGTTTTACACTCCATCGCCACCCCAACAGCCCAAGATTGCAGCATATTA
The DNA here is from genome assembly GCF_019279795.1 of Protopterus annectens. Taxonomy (NCBI): domain Eukaryota; kingdom Metazoa; phylum Chordata; order Ceratodontiformes; family Protopteridae; genus Protopterus; species Protopterus annectens. The sequence continues at coordinate 1,723,862,578 of NC_056725.1, forward strand.
ACTTAAAACATGCTTTTGTAAAGTTTTTCTTCTATTTTTACACTGTAATGCCTGCATGTCTTTAAAACCAAAATATATTTTTTTTATTTTTACATTATAATGTCTACGTCTTTAAAACCAAAAAAGTATTTGCTTACTTTAATATGTTTATCACATACAATAACCACTGAAAAGGATCACTCTCATCCCCTCATTTCAGATATCCCTTACTATATGCAATTTATATCATGAGAAGTTTATACAAATACTGTTAAAAACAAAAATTGTTTTACTTGCAATTATTTTTTTCTTGTTAGTGTCCTTCCAAACAGCAATGACATGAAGTGAGGTATATTCTTTTCAGTTCAACCACAAGTTTAACAAAGGCAACAAAAGTCCAATCTTTCTCAGCCACTTTTTCTTGTAAAGCCATATTTTACAGATGTTATTGATGCTTTATAATTTCACGTTTATCTACTAACTTCAGTGTTGCTGGTCTTCTTCCTGTTCATCTCCATCTCCAAACACCAGACACTGGTTCAAGTCCAAGGCACTCCTGATTTTTCTGGTCAACTCATGTGCTTTTTTCTGTCTGTCAAGTATTTTCCTTGGAAATATTGGAAAAGGTTTCACTGGTAAAGTCTCTCTGTGAGCTTTGTTATCAGAAGAATGAGAAGCAGAATCCCCTAAATTGTTTGTAATTCAGAAGGTCTGCTTGTGGCTTTGTTTTTGAGCATCAAATCCAAGATTTATCTTAGCCAGTGCTGTGGTATATAGGGATAAAGCTGTACCTCCAGTTGAAGCAACCTGGATTTGATTAGTGGATTGAGTGTCTGATGTGCTGGCAGGGAGGGATGGGCTTTTGCACACCAATAAAGGAGGGTGTTCATCTAGGCATTGTCAGTGGAAAGTCATGGCCTATAAAGGAGAATAGCCATCCATAAATAGGTGAGCATGGGGGTAACCAACGGGGTAAGACATAAAAGAAGAAGTCAATAGCATGACTCCCAGGATACCTTTGGCCTTGCCTTAGAATAGAGATAGTCCATTGGCTATAAAAGTAGCTGGTAGACCCAGCAATGGATGGCATCACTGCGGTAAGTCAGAAAGAATGAAGCAGAAAGAGAATAAAAAAATATTTATCACTTTCAGTCATCTTTGAATTTAACTCTTTTCTTAATAGTTGTTGGGAACCACTTTTTCCTTGTTGATTTTAATATGGGTGTACTGTCTAAAATTAATGTTACTAAGTTATAGAAGTAGTTGACACCCACTTCATAAGTTGGGAAGTTATGACTGGATTACCAGTTTGTTTTCTACAATAGATTGTTGAGATATTCATTGTCAATGTTTTTAAAGCAACATACATTAAGATAATTTACTGACTTTGTGGATTTCCCATGATTCCAAACAAGGAATTTTGGATGCTGGTCACTTACCATATTGGCTAGCATCATTGTACAGGTAACATTCACAGTTTTTGAAACTAGAGCACAATCTTAAGATGTGTTATTTTTTGGATAGTCCAGCTACATGAATAAGAAGTGTAATTTCTTGATATTGAGCCATGCAGTAGAACATGTTAATTGTTATTAGGGACTGACCAGTCTATATTTGCATCCACTGCACATGCTGTCAAAGAACTGATGTTGTTTAGTAACCAATTTAGGGTATTTCCTAATATAATGGCATTTGAGGGTTGAGGATATAGATTCCTGGTAGTTTAAAGGATTTATGGGGACATGCAGGAGCAGTTATTATTAAAATGTTATTGTTTCCATTGCATGGATATTGTTTTCTAGTAAGGTATAGCTGAGTTAATGTTTATTAAGTGTTGCTATACCACCTACTCCTTTGTGAGAATTGTCTTAACTGCATACATTGTATATTTCTGGCTTGAATATTCCATTTTATATGCTTTAAAGCCATTTTTCTTTTAAGTGAGTAATCTTTGGTGAAGGCTTGAAGCTGTTTAGCTTAAGTATATATTCCAGACATATTCAAATTTATGATCCTGTTCTTTTGATCTGTCTATACCTGTTCTTGGGTGGGGGGGTGTCATAATGCCCAATATCTGGATGGTCCTAGTCTAAAAATGTTGTTGATAGGTTTGAAACAGACATCTATAGAAAACCACCCTAATCCAACAGTTTTTTGTATTTATAATATACCACTCAATACCCACTTTCTTTCTTAAAGTATAGGAACTTATATTGACAAATCTTATTTAATTCTACATCATTTCAAAGTTTAATGAGAAAATTTCAGTTAATAGTGCCTTTGTTGTCAAATCAACAAAATAATAATATGTGTGCAGATATTTTATGTTACATATTTTTTATTGTTTAGTTTGTTTATAACTGTGTAGATGTTGTGCATTATGACATTTTATATTCCACCAATTAGGGGATTTTTATTATATTACTATTTTTTGAACTAACAAATTCTATAATGAACTATTAAGTAACTGTTTTATAGCTTATTTTTAATTTTGTAACACTGAATGTTAGCCATTTTATGGCAAGTGATTCTGTGGTCAGTCATTACTAATTATGTAACAGAATGTTTCTATTTAAGGAAGCAGGATGTTTGATGAAGTGATTAAGATGAAATTCCGTTTTTCCTTTTTGGAATGAAAGAGCTAAATCAGTGAATAAAGTCTATGGTCAAGAGTCAGCACATTTTGCTTCTAATGTTGTTCTTGCATTTACGTGCTGTTTGGAGTTTTTATGTTTATTGGTCTTTATATGATTAGCATAGACAAACAAACAAATAAATAAACAAATAGTTTACTATCAGAGATCAAGTTAACTCAATCCTGCCTCTAAATTCAGATAGAGGTATGGCCAAGCATATGCCATGTATGCCACAACGTGCATTTCTTAAAAAAAAAAAAAAAAAAATTATTTTGCACTATGAGAAATACTAGAATTTAATTTGTTCAATTAGACATTTCCCGTGCTGTGTAGCTACCTATTTTGGCAATATGCTTTTTTTTCCCATAATCTGCAGTTGGCTAAATGGATATTTTCCTTAAGCCTATCAGTAGAGGATTTTTTTTAAGATATGCTGCCCATAAAAATGCATTGTCTAGGGTTGGAGAAGGTACTATTAGCTTTGGGGTAGACTTATTCTGGAAGCTGAAGTACAATTCCAAACATCCCTGACTACAGCCATGAATTCAATAATTACTGACAATCTGGCTACTCAACTAGTGCTCATTACAGAACAAGAAAAAAGACTTGGTTTATGACTAATTCTAGTTCTCAAAAAAGACAGTTACTGGAAGCCTCTACAAGATATCACAAAAACATATTGAAAGAAAAAAATCAGGATGCTGACACTAAAACAGCACTATCTCTCCTGATGCAAAGGGCTTATGTGGCAACTCTGGAGAAAGAGGATGCATATCTATATATCTTATTTTTAGGAGGGATACCATAGCAGGAAATCATATGATTAAAACATATGATAAACCAATGACGATAAATATGTTCCATCCACTTTTCCACAGCCGTCAGTGCAGTCTGTGCAAGCCAAAGGAGGACTCACAATGGTGCTAATGGTGATGTCTTTGTATATGTGGTGTGGTCCCTCGATAAGCAGCACTGACCAGCACCCAGATCTGTTCCTCTGAAAGGGTGAAAGCTGATTGACAGTCATTTGTCTGAATGCCTGTAAACTGACATAATATCTCCAGAAAGTAACGTGGAGTGACAGTGGAGTTTTCTCTTTTCTACACCATTGTGTGACCTCAATACAGGTATACATTTGAAGGTGTGTAAGCCAGACATAGATCACTCGTCCACAATCTATAGGAAAAAAGGGCTTTAGGGCACTCTGTGTCAGCAGATTTGTTATGGCGTGCATTCTTTTTGTAAGAAACCTCTGAGGTTCTACAAGCCACATGTGGCTGCAACAGGCTTGCCCCCTGGAAAAAAAAATTATCTGCAATATTTGTAGAAAGCAGTTAGGGTGTTTTTGATACACTAGCATTTGAGTAAATGGCTGTGACTGGATCAACATGAACCTGTTCTTACCTTTACAAAGGCCATAATCACTTTACTTTATTTTCTGTAATTTTCAAAGTGTAGCATCTTTTATTAGACCATTCTGATTATCATTAAGAATCGTTATTGTTAAGACTACTCATTCAGAATATTCTAGATTTCATTGTACTAGCAATTTCTTCAGCAAAACCTGTTGACAATATTTATGATAGACACATGGCCTTCAAAGATATTAACATTAAGTTTCTCTTCTGGGAATCAGGTAATTTAAATGAAATTATTTTCACTGAAAAAACTGCAACTGAAAAAAATACCACTGAAAGCCATTTTCATTAAAACCACCTACAAAAAGAAACCCTGCATCTTTTTATTTTTTTTTTAATTTGCATTTAGAAATATTTTATATTTTAATTTAACTATATAATTAGTTGTTGCTGCCAAGGAGTGCTACAAATTTTGTTCAGGAATTATGTTTTTACTTAAAAGATTGCTGGCTTTTCCACATAGTTGTGTGACCATGGGGTTCCCTTTTTAATTTCGAAATACTGAAATCCCAAATTTCAGTATTTCGAAATTAAAATACCAAAGTCTTGAAATACCGGTAAACCAGAAGCATGAAATTCAAAATCCCGAAGTATGAAGATTTTGAATTAGCGCTCCTGGTGTTGTGGTGTATGAATGGTAAAATGTGAGTTTGGATATGCATGTATGTGTATGTCTGTTGGTTAGGGGTTTAGTGTCTGTCAGCGTGTGTTTTGACTGTGATGTGTGTGTGCAAGGGTGTGTATAATGTGTGGGAGTGAGTTGCTTGTGTGTGTCTGTGCGATCTCGGAGTTAGTATATAAAAGTAGGGGGGTGTGGGGAGTGCAGGGGGCTTGCCCCCCTGCTTATCTGTAATGTAGGATATTATATTTGAGTTGGGGGAGAGTGGTGTGTATGTGTTTGTGTGTGCTGCATCTGTAGTGTAGCGTCGGGATTTTGAATTTCACGGTTTTAGGGTTTTGGTGTTTGGTGTCTTCGACTATGTAATTTCTAAATACTGAAATTCGGGATTTCAGTATTTCAAAATTACATAGTGAATCCGTGACCATGCATTTCATTCATAGATTCATAGACAGACTCACACATTACTAGGCTAATGACTGAGGGGGCTTTCTAAGCCTAGCCAAGTTTTCTCAAAAGTATAAAGATGTTCTTATCTAAATAAGACACTGAGGGTCAGACATTTATAGGTTATCTCTGTTCATAAGGGACATGGAACCAGGGGCACAGGAAAATAATTTTTTTGGGTGGAAAAAGCCAGGGAACCTTTTTGGCTAGGCTTATATAGGACCCAGGGCCGATAGCCTAGTACCTACCTATAAATCTATGAACCTATGGTATAAATTCCCTATTCCCCATCCACTGATCTAGATTGCGCTTAAATTGGGTAATAGATGAACTCAGCTTCAAGTGTATGAGATGCCTGTTCCATAGGAGGGGTAGTCTCTGAGACACATATCTATCTCTCCAGGATGTTCTATGTAAGCCAAAGACAAAATTCAGGTCACTAGATCTTGTATTTCTGGTACTGTCTGACTTATGAATATGCAGAAGATTCGTAAGTGTGGGGTTTGCAGATGCCTTGTAAATGCTTTGTAGGTGCCTTGTAAGCTAGACATAACTCACTCCTCCACAGTCTATAGGAAAAAGGGCTTTAAGGCACTCTGTGTAAGGCAGATTTGTTACAGCTTGCATTCTTTTTGTAAGGAACCTCTGAAGATGCTCAAGTTGCTGCATATGCCCGATCAGGTACACACCAAAGGAGCATTGTACTTTGTCTGATAAGGGCAAAGTATAGTAGGATAATGACTTATTTGGACCTACATGCCTTGCCCTTACTTATAAGGTGCATAACATAAAAGGATTTCCTCACCACTGTAGCCACATGGTGGTCTATGTGCGTACCCAGATCCCTGATTATTGGGTTGACTCTTAGGGGCGTATTATCAACATGGTAATTATCCAGGGTGGTAGATTTCCCAAAGGGTACAATTTTGCATTTCTTAGCATTGAGTTTAAAGCCACGGCTTTGGCACCATTTGCTAGTCAGAGATCGGCCTTTTTAAAGAATGCTAGCTCTGCAGGGGAGTCGATGATAACCCCCAGCTTGCAATCTGTGAATGTATTCAGCCATAAACCTTCAGCATTTGCTTCTACTTCAGAGAAATAGATGCCAAAAAGGAGTAGACCCAGTGGTGAGCCCTTGGGGAATCCTCTAGTGACTGGCCCCATGGTGGAGGTGACCTCACTCTGTTAGTAAGCCACTTGGCTGCCCAGCAGGTGAGAAAAGGGTTTATACCTGATTTAGTGAGCTTGTGTATAATGCCTGAGTAGGTATAATTCCTGAGTGGGATATTGTATCAAAAGCCTTGGCCAGCTCGAGATAAGCTGTGTGCACAGTCTTGTCCTCATCGATTGCTTTGGTGACCCTCTCAAAGAAGTCCATCAAATTTAATAGACATGACCTTTTCTTAACAAAGCTGAACTGTGATGGTCCAGCATTTACAAGTTACTGATGCCCTCATTTATCACGTCCAAGATGATTCTCTTCATGGCTTTACATCTGAGGCTGGTCAGACGTATGGGCCTGTAATTACTCAGATCAGCAGATGGACTTCCTTTGTGTAGGGGAATGACTGTAGCCATTTTCCATTCCTTGGGTACAAAACCTGACTGTAGGCACCAGCTGAAAAGTGATTCAAGTGGACCACAGAGGTGATGTTTCATGCTATTTAGTAAGCATCCCGAGATGTTATCAGGGCCCACTGTTGCAGTATTTTTGGCCTTGGAAATTGCATTGATGAACTTTTCCCTAGTAATGGTTGGGGGGGGGATTGTTGTATGTGGTATTTCCAGTGAACTATTGGAGGGGCTTATTTGAGCTGACCTGTCAGCCAAAAGGTTGGTAATGGCCTCTGTTTCAATATGGGTGATACCATTTACAATAATTTCTGCACATTGTTGCTTATTTCCCTTGAGGTTGTAGACATAGCTGTAGAAAGTTTTGTGAGTGTCCTTAGCCTCAGGAACTATTTTTTCTTCAAATTTAGTCTTTGAAGTATTAATTAACCCTCTTAGATGTCTGTTTAGATTGGTCAGGGTGCTTTTAGCATGTTGGGCTTTGTTCCTCCTATGCTTGACTAAGATTTTTTTGATCTTTTGTGTAATCGATTGATATTGTGATTCCACCAGAGTGACTTGTCTTTTGATTTTATCTTATTCTAAATATGAGTGGATACACCTTGCTCTATGCAGCTATCAATATGGCTGCACATGGATTTTGTAAATAGCAAAGCATATGCTATGGTGTTTACTGGGGTTGGGGTGCTTGGAATTTAGCCAATGTGTCACTTTGTAGAGAGAAGGTAGCCTTGGAATAGTTCCTAAAGGTTCATTTAAGCAACACTACTTTAAGGTCAGATCTGACAAGCAAGGACATTACACTGGGTGAGGAACATCACTCCCCCATGTTTATAAGTACAAGGTCAGGGATGGTGAGAGTCCCCACAAAGATCATAATGGGTTTACAGTGAGGGTCTCTAGTACATTGAGATAGGTAGTCTGGGTTTTCTGGGACATGAAGGAGGACTCATAGGTTGTGAAGATATATGAGACCTTGTTTACGGTGAGTTGCACTCATATGAGTTCCAGTGGGTCATACATTTTAACTAGTCAGAATGTGAGGTTGTTTTTAATAGAGACACCTCCACCTTTAGTTTTCTCCTGTGTAGTAGCTGGTCTAAAGACATGACAGGCATTCTAACACTGCACAGCCGGGGTACTCTCTGTGACTTTACTCCATGTCTCTGTTACTAGACAGATGTCTGCACTCTCCAGGAAAAGGAAGGCTTACAGGGTGTAGAGCTTTTAGTTAAGACTTCTAGCATTGAGTAGAACCACCTTCAGATATTTCTTTATAGGTTCATTTAAGTTGGGAAGTTTATCAGTTTGGCATTGCCTAAAAAAGCCACTACAGAGGTGGAAAAGGTCTTTACTAATATCTGAAAGCTTAGAGAGGATAAGTGCAGACCATCCCTGGCAAAGCAGCTTGACCTGTCAACCATGTCCTCCCATGCTGTCAAATATTCTACCCCCCTTGATTGACACCAGAAGTTAGGCTAGTTGTTAAAATCAATCATTTTCTGTTGGTAATGTGGCATCATCCTTGGAGAAGGTAGTATGCTGCTCAGTGCTAGGCCCATACCTGCCTGAGACACATAATCAGTGACCCTGATTATGTCTCACTTTATATGGTCAAGGGAAGTATGTCTCAGGTCATTAACACCCACATGGACTATGACAGAGTCATACGAGTACCTGTGGTTCAATGACCTAAGTGCCTGAGTGAAATAGTTAACAAGGGGTCAGAGGATAAAAGTGTCTTTATTTCTCTGGGTTTTTCAAAGCAAGTGGTTTTCAGTGCTATTTATTCAACAGTTGTGGTTTCAATGAAATTACTTAAATCCCCTTTAGTGTGTAAGGACAGAAAGACTACAATTGCTACCAATTTTGCAAGATATTCAATAAAGTTAAAACTTATTTGTTTAAAGTCTTTACAATTTTTTTAACTAAGAAATTATTGCATTAGTTGTGGAACATCCTGAATCACAAAAAGGCTAAGAAATATATGACTATAAAAAATTACCTTATAAAAATTAAGTAGTAATAGAAAGGTCGAAAATGGTTAAGTCCTCTTCATGCTCTAACAGTGAAAGACCTTCAATGGCTCCCACATGAAGAACTCATAAGTAGGTCACAAATGTGCCCAAAAAACAATCTGCTTTGGATCATGTAGGTTTATGCAGCCAGCAACAGTGTAGGTACCTATAGCACAGCCTCAAACAGTAGCTATTTATTCCAAAGAGGATGTAAAATGATTAATAGATGAACTCTGAGGCAGCCACTTCAGCAGGCACTTTCAAATGACCTGGCATTGTATTTTTCCTATGATAGTGTGCTTATTACTACATATGCTCATTCCATCACAAACGAAGGCCTTTGACAACAACTCTTCACTGGAAAGTACTTTGTCTGAGAAATGAGGTACAAATAAAAAAATCTTGACACTTAACAACAGTTCAGAACCATTTTATGCACACTATATTTGTATAAATGTGTGTATATATATATATATATATATATATATATATATATATAATTTTATACCCCTTTTTATACATTTCTTTTATATATATATATATATATATATGTATACATCTTTATGCATTCATATTTTACATGCTTCAACATAAATTTATATAATGATACAATTGATATATATAAAAATAGTAGATAAATATTTATTTAATAGTTTTAATGTGTTTATATATTAATTTAAATTTTATATATATATATATATATATATATATATATATATATTCATTTATTTTTATTATGTTACTGTAACTCACACAGCTTTTTCTATAGATCATACAGTTATGCCTTTCAGACATGAGAAACACCATATGTATTCATTAGAATAAGAAAGTATATTTGGGATTGTTATATGCTTCTATGCTTGTCTTATATATAATAACAGTTATATTAGTTTTATTTCTGTTTCTATATAAGATATGTAGTTTTCGATGTTTTTTGGAATAGATATATTGCTTTTATATTCTTACATTATATATGTTTTAGAAGATCTTACTAGAGACAGTCATTAAATGATAAGATAGTTGAGTATATTATCTTTGGCAGCTTTTATAAACTTTGCTCAGCAAATTTTTAGCTGAAAATGTAATTGAATTAATGAGATGGATTAATGATTGTTTAATGATTGCTTCAGGCGTTTTCAATTAAATGGAATACATATATAGTGAACAGTTTGAATTGTTTAGTGAAATCTGAAGAAGCGTGCCTTGGTAGCATGTAAAAGCGCTTATTTTACTTTATTGTCAAGAAATAAACTTTTGTTACATGCTTTATTTCGTGGTGGTCCTATCCTGTTTATTCTACGCATTGTATTTTTTCCTTCTGGATTTGGACCTTTGGACTACAGCGGTATTTTTCTTTGAATATATACATATATATATATATATATATATATATATATATATATATATATATATATATATATATGGGTCTACTTCATAACAGTGAAATTTCATAATGCTGAATTTCATAACATTGAGACCATAACATCGAAAATTCAAAACACTGAAAACCCAAAACATTGAAAACTCAGAATATTGAAAGTGTACTTCATAACACTGAAAACTACATTGCACAAGTAAATAAGACCCCCTCCAACTACAACAACACCTAACTAACAAACACAATTTCTACTACGTTTCTGCAGCGGGGCAAGCCCCCTGCACCCCCCCACACCCCCCATAAATTAAATACACCAACTCCAAGATCGCACTACTGGTATACAGTGAGGTTAGGAAATTAACTTTTTTCTACTGTAGTGTGATCTTGGAGTTGGTATATTTAATTTATGGTGGGTGTGGGGGTGCAGGGGAGCTTGCCCCCCCTGCAGAAACATAGTAGAAAGTGTGTTTGTTACTTAGGTGTTGTTGTAGGTGAAGAGGATGTTATTTACATATGCATTGCAGTTTTCAGTGTTATGAAGCACACTTTCAGTGTTCTGAGTTTTCAATGTTTTCAGTTTTCAGTGTTTTGGGATTTAGATGTTTTGGTCTCAATGTTATGAAATTCAGTGTTATGAAATTTTAATGTTATGAAGTAGACCCATATATATATATATATATATATATATATATATATATATATATATATATATATATACATACACACACACACACACACACACACACACACACATATATATATATATATATAGAGAGAGAGAGAGAGAGATAGAGAGAGAGATATGTGTGTGTTTCTTACGAAATCATTGTTAGTCATGTAATCACCAGTATATGTGCTATGAAAAGAAGGTAAATGAAAGAAATTACCCTCTATACTCTCCATGGAGGAAGAAGAGGAACTTTGCATAAGCCTGATTTATTCTTCTGTCATTCTGAGTGTGGACCATAATAATATCTCATAACATTCTTCTAACTATTCTCTAGAAGTTGCTACTTTTGCAGAAACTATCAGCTTTTTCATATAGTTCCATAACTGGTTCTCTATGGACCCCTATCTACTAAAATAGAATTACTGCAAAATTACAGGGCTAAAGAAAACAAAATTGGTTATCCATACACTGCTAGTAACCTTCAAGGATGTAGCTATTGAAATGACATAACACTTAGATACTCAGCCATCTGCACCTAATAAGCAAGAAGACTGTGCAGGGTACAAGCAAATAAGCCTGATCTGTTCAATAATCTAATAGGAACCCTACCTATGTGGCCTTTAACACAAACAATTCCAAAAGACAATGGTCCCACTAGCTAATTTATCACATGGCAGAAGTCTACAACAATAAACACAGATGGTAAAAAAAAAAAGTTGCTTACATGTACAGACCTATTTGCAAGGGCAACCAATTTCCTCTTAAATCAAATGTAATTGACAAAGAGGATCTCCTTAAATAGCTTTAAAATACTAGTCAACAAGATTTAGAGAGTGACCTGTATTTACGTCTGTAAGTCAATCATCAGTCCATCAGCTAAACATGGACTTATATCCAGCATATCCAACCTTACAGCTTGAAGAACACAATTTATTGGACTCCATAGCACCAAAAAATGGAAGACATTTTATTCATGGTTTTTTGTAGTTCCAAAAAAGGGGCAAAACATGGAGAACAATTAAGATCTATCAAGTCTCATCCTGTTCATACTAACAAAACAGTTACAAATGTTGACCCTAACAACTGTACTGCTATTTAGATGGCACAATTCTTTTACATCATCACCTGATGTAGAAGAGGTCCATCTCCACATTTTAGTGGCAACACATTTCCTTTATGATATCTCTGGATATGGAAGTTGCTCATCTCCACATTTTAGTAAAGCTAGCACATAAAAAATATCCATGATTTCAAGCAGATATCTTCTACTTTTATTTTGCAGTTTTCCCATTTGGTCTATCCACATTCATGAGAATATTTACAAAATGCTTAGTTCCATATTTTATAGACTTGAAAGCACAGAATGTAAATGTTATCCTGATCTGAATGACCAGTGTCTCAAACTCATTACATTTTGCATTAACAGACTTCAGATGTAGTAAGTTTCTTCCAGAAACTGGATGCAATAACTATAAACCCCCACAACAGGTGGTGTTATACTAGGCAGCAATATTGGATTCAATTTAGTTTGAAAGTCTTTCTTCTGTGGTACAAGAAGGGAAAAACATCTCCAGATCCATGACTCAAATGTCTTATTTGTCAAAAGTTAATGCAAGGCAGTTTCTCAATGCACTGAGGCACATATGTACCCACACCCTAATAATATTTCCTGTAAAGTTTCACATGGGTGAGCCTTAATGATTGATAAAGAGCATACAGGCAAAGATGTCAAACAGGAAGCTCCAGTTCCAGTTCTGCAGTCAGGAAAAACTGGAAAATACTAGTTGGAAGATCCACATAACCTCTCAGTTAGAATGCCTAAACATTTCCATGTCTGTGTCAAAACATTATTTCAGCAGACTCATCAGACTATGCAAGTAGAGTACATATTGAGACTGTGTCAATGCAGAATGTGTGCTCATCCCCGAAAGAAACTTCAGCTACATTTAAATGAGATGAAGGTTATTTCCACAGCTATAGAATTTCATACCACCTTAAGGCCTGGCCTTATTCAAATTAACACAGACACCACAACAACAATGCGATATATCAGTAAACAGGATGGGACACAAAATCATGTCACCTGCACAAAGAAACAATACTAATATGGCAGTGAGCATTTTAATGTAGCCTCTTTTTCACAGTAGTTTATCTTCCAGGTCAACAGAATATACCAGTACACTGTCTTTAATACATGACTAGCAACTGAAAAAAATAGCATTTTGATGGACACTTGCTGTTCAGGTCACATGCTGAACAGGCCTATTTGCTGTTTTTCTCAATGCTGAGATCCAGAGGTTATGTTTTCTACATCATCATCCATAACCATAGACACTGGATGCTTTCTCCTTTCAGTGACTCAGAAACTAGTATATGCATTTCATCTGTATTGATAGCTATTCATTTAGAAAGAGATTCTGAAGGTGATGGGAGACAATGCAAGCTGACTGTAGTGGCTTTAGTTTGGCTAAGACAGCCTTAATTTACGCTCTTGTGCAACTCAGAGCCTGCCAGTGTCTTTGACTACATCTGAAGAGGGACAGTTGTATCAGCAGGTGTGGATAGTTCTACATCCCAGTCTGAAATATCTCATTGTAGTGGACGAGATTCTTTCTTAAACACAGTCTTTGTTTTTTTTTCCATTTTTGTATTCAGAAGTTCTAGATATCCTCAGTGAGCCTAGCAGACCTACAACAAGAAAAACATAACTTCTAAAAATGCCAGGGATCTCCATATTAGGAACAATATAACCCTCAAGCCCTCAAAACTGCTGTATTCCCAAGTTACTTGATTGTCTTAAATCATTTATTCAAATGCAGTTTAGTGCATTCCTCAAAGTATGTGTATCTGTTACTTCATATTGCATATAATCCTACCCCTAAATTGCAACATAATTCTCTATTAAACATTTTCTGAAAGATTTACAAAATTTAAAGGAAAAAACAACCATTTCCTGCAATTTAATGCAACCCTTAGATTTATTTTCTCCCTACAGTATGGCTCCAGTATGGTTTAGTTACCAGGAACCTGTCTGTACCTTATTAAACTTTAATTTATCTGTTTATAAATCAGTAAAAGAGAAAACCCACTCCCTTTTTTAAAGATTAACTTCTCATATGCTTAGCAGACAAATTGATTTCCACCTGCATGACAAATCATAGAGGTAGGGGAATCTGTATTTTCCCATCAGGTACTGCCTACAATTTTATACAGGCAGTCATCAGTCTTGCTGATGTCAGCAGCTTCTATAAAAAAGTATGTATTAAGTGTTGTGAAACAGTTTTCTGCTGCATTTGGTACAGACAAGAAGAAAACTAGTATTAGTACACATGCTTGAATTACCATTTGACCTTCTTTCTGCAGTATATTCCTGATTTAGACAGTACTGTCCTGTGAAAAAGCATAAACAATGACAAAAGCCTTGATAATTTACAAGAAAAATATTTTCTGACTTTTCTCTTACTGTTGCAGAAAGCTGTGATAGCATATTGTCATAGCAAATAAAATAGTATAAGCAACCAGCATTGTACATCACAGTCATTATTTTGGTAATCAGATGAAAATAATTATTTTTCGTTGGTTGGTAACATGTTTTGTCCTGCAAAATTTCACGGTGCAATAAAAATGTCCCACTTTGGGCATCTAAAAAAGAAGCAACCATTGCTTGCCACATTTTTGTGTAGTGATTCACTTGCTAGAGATATTCTTTTATGTAATTGCAACAGTTTTATAATAGTGTTTTAGTCCACTAATTTGTTGTGCTCAAGGATAATTGTTTTGGTGAAGTATTAGCATGCCGCAATATAACAGAACAAAATAACAAGCATGTCTCTCTAACATTCAGGACAAAAATTCATCCTCTTACTGCAGACACTGATGAATACTAGGAAACCAGTTATTTGATATGTCAGTTAACAGCTTGTGGATTGCACTGATAGTTTTAACACCTCAGGAAGGCTTTAGGGCAGGCTGTCAGTTCTTGGACTACAGATTGCAATTGGGTACATTTCTCAGCGTGCATATATCTGCTGTGTACCTATCTTTGGCCAGAGCTGAATAACTTCTGTGAATAGCTTAAAACAAGCTCTGAGAAAATGCACATAAAGGTCATTCAGGAAAAAAATGCATGCACTCCTGTTACAGAAGATGTGCAGCATGAACAAAGAAACATACAAAATAATAAATGAATAAACAAAATAGTTTATGAAACACAAACTAAGCACTTTTATCCTCTATATAAAAACGTACTTCATCAGAGTTACAGGAAATGACAAAATCAACAATATAAATATAGTGCTCAGTTAACACAAAATAATACAATAATTAACAATTAATTAAACAATTACAGTGTTCTAGGTTTTCTATTAAGAGTTAAGAAAACATTTAATATTAATAACTCAATTCAAACCCAGAAATGTGTCTGTTCCCAATTTAATTTGCCACAAACTTTCCTTTTGTTCTATTCAATTCTTGACATCTTTATCCCTTAAACTTCTACTAACTAATCCTAAACCATGAAAAATAAAAGTTTGGGAAATAGGGATAAATGTTTAAATAGAGCATTTCAACATTGGCATTCTTTATTTCATAATTATGTTATAAAATTATTTTGCAGGACTTCCTAGATGTCATACTTATGTAGTAGGCAAGACAACTTTGACAAGTAACCACATAAACTAATCATTTTATATCACAAGTAAATATCCTATTAGTGTAAATGGCAACTTTTGATGTTCAAAAATAATAAACTTAGTATTGCTCTTAAAACTACAAGCACTGCGTGTTCCACAAGAAAAAAGTACCATGCTCTTTGCAAGTATCACTAGCATCAACTAAAAACTATCCCTATCTAAAATGTTTTTTAAATTATTGCTCTTTTTAAAAAGTAACTTACGTCTGTCACCAACTACCTTAAACAACTTAGGGTTGCCCTTGATAATATTCCAATTATTGTCTAAAACTAAAGTCAAAAATATTGTACAGAGACCTATCAAAAACACAAGTATAATATTGGATAATGTCTCCCCTTTTTAATTATTATTACTAGGTTTATTGGCATAACTCACTCTTAAAATAGGAACACTTTCCTTGTTCTTTTTATAGAAAGCTTCACTAATGCTCTTATCTAAAGTGTTAACTTTATAGCCTCTACCTAAAAACATATTTTTGATTCTATTAAATTAATTAAACAAAAGACTATCATCTGTAATATGTCTAGAGGCTCTAATACATTGATTCTTCAGGATATTGTCAATCATAAATCATGGTTGATTACTAACATAGGATAAATAATTATTAACCACTGTACCCTTTCTATATAAAGCACTATAAAATTATTGAGTCTGTATACTTAATCCAATAGTAATATCAAGAAAATTAACTTCAAAATCACACCCACTACATATACTTTTCAAAAAACTCATACTAGAATTCATTTTATCTAAAAATAACTCACATGTATCAGAAGAACCATTAACCACAAAAAAACAAATCACCCACAAACCTATAATAAAAGTTATCATAGCTATAATGCTTCAACTTAGCTAAAACTTCATATTCCCACCAACCCAGGACAATATTTGTATAAGACAGAGCTCCTACCACTCCCATTATAACACATTGTAATTGCTGATGATAATTACATCCATAAGAAAATAAATAGTATTAACTTTTAATGTACACCAATTTGTACATTTAGTTAAAAATAACCTAAAAAATGTAAGTCCTTCAATGGTAGGATTAGCAGTAAATAAAAACTGGACATCTACCGTAAAAAAAAAAAAGAAAATTAACCTTCATATATACAACATTGTTTAAGCTTACATAGAAAATCTCAAGAATCTTTGTACAAGTGGATTGATCAAAGTATCTCTATATATAGAGTCTCAGTAACAGACCCAGCTGCAGACACTCTAGGCCTGAATGGTGGATTTAAAGCATTTTTGTGAATCTTAGGAATGCCGAATAAAATCACAATAACCGGTTTGTTTACCAAAAGAAATTCATATGTAACAATCTATATAGCCCCGTTCAAACAACTCAAGTAACACATTGTGAATATAACTGTATTGTTTATCTATAAAAAAACAAAGAAACCTTTTTATATTCAGTTTCATTGGCTAACATACTCTCTATAGCATCAATATAATCAGTAGTGCATATTATAACCATTCCCCCACCCTTATCAGCTTTCATAAAATGTAAATCTATTCTGTTAATAAGCTGTCACAATGCCATGTTTTCATTAGCACTTACATTATAAAACTTACAAACAGGTTGACTCTTCAACCCTGTAATAATCTGTTCCTCACAAGTGTCAGCAACGCTTGTAACATTGATATGAGAGGAGGATTAAAAGTTTAAGGTTTGAATAGTACACTATCATTGAATTTAACCTTTTGTAATAAAAATAAAACATTTAACTTGTGTACATATAATTTAAAATCCTTTAATGTACAAGCTAAATTTGCCCTTCTCGCTAGTTTAAAGTAAAACCTTTAGACAAAATGTTAAGTTGTGCATCAGTAAAAATTTCATTTGTCAAATTAAAAATAGAAGAAGTGTTCAAATCAGTCTTAGTATTTAATATGTTCTATGTCCTCTTCTGCCCCTTCCTCTTGTTTTGTTGTACACATTGTAACCTGTCCTGATATCGAAAGGATGACCATACATTACCCTGGGCTAGTGGCTTCTCACTTGTACATCTGTTAATTTGGAATTAATTTCTTTGTCCACCAACTGACAGGATCTCTGCAGAGGTAGAAACTATGTGCTGATCTAAAAAAACTTTATTGTCAGAAACAAATGATGTTGACTTATGAGAATGTACCATGTTAGTAAAAGAACTAGATGATAGTACATAGGCCATTCCATTATCATAAACATCAATGTCCCTTTTTATTTTTTTTTTTTCATTTTATTATAAGTTTTAGAAAACATGAGTTCATAATCAATCTTATGATAACTAAAAGAAAGGGACTTCTTCATACTTGCACCAATACATACTTAGGAATCCCTGGAATTTTCTGTGAAGTTTCATTCCTAATTTGTTTGTTGGTGAAGTATTTTTTTGTTTCTATTGATGTTGTAGACCTTTTTGGTTATATATATATCTCTTTTTGAGGGAATGGAGAATTTTTCTGAAGTGATGTTTGCATGCAGTTCCTTGCCAGCAGATGATATGAATATTTTGGTAAACTTTATGGAACTAGTCCTTGATAACAAGTTTATGTATTTTGAGTGTGAGTACTATAAGCAGATACAGCAGGTGGCTATGGGTACAGTATGTGTGCCCCTGTATGCTAACTTGGTAATGTGGGAAAAGCTACAAAATTCATCAAGTCACAGTATGCTGAACGTTGAGCATTATACATCCATTACTTGGATAACATTTTTATTTTATGGAATGATACTTTTGAAAAGTTAGAAGAATTAATTTGTTATATTACAACTACAACTTCTTATTTAATATTTACATATACTGTCTCCAAAGATTATTTTAATTATTTAGATATGACCATTTATAAGAAGGATGGTAGTTTTGAATCCAACATTTACAGAAAGCCCACCTTTTCCAATGCATATTTGCATTTTAAAAGTAATCGCTCTCTTTCTTAAAAAAGATCATTAGTGAAGGGACAATTTGTCAGGCTATCAAGAGCGTTTACAGAGGACACAGTTTTTCTGCTGAACATTCTAAGTTGGAGAAGCTGTTTTTGATAGGGAATACCCAACAACTGCTTTTTATACATAACAGAAGTAAGAACTTAAAAGGTATTTTTGAAAATCAAACTATTAGTTGTAGGGGGGGTCCGTTTCTCCAGGGGGTACCAGGAAATGTAGAAGTTGCAACCAATGTTCATTTATATTAAAAGATGAATATGTTGAGATAAAGGATCAGAGAGGATATGTTAAACTGGCTGATGGGTGCAATTGTGCCACTATGGGAATTGTTTACATTGATGTTTGCAATCACTGTAGTGCATTTTATGTGGGAAAAACAGAAAGACCATTAAGCAGACACTTATCTGAGCACAATTATGACATTAAAAGAAGGAATCTGAAAAATGAACAGCAAGTAAATCTAAAACTAGGGACAAGGACTGGTAAAACACAATAAATAAACTCACAAAGGATCCAACCAGTCAGCCACAACAGAGTTAGTCATAAATCTCTCAATGTATTATTCCAAAAATAGCAGTAAGACTAAAAAACACATTACACAGATAATAGCTTTCATGCCCTTTCAAAACAGGACACATGCATAATAATGTTTCAAAAAGCACAATTTTATAGATATGCCCGCTTAAGTGCCAATGATGCAATTTTATGAGACTCTTTTGCTGATCTTAAAAATGATTTTAAAGATAGGGGATATTGTGTAAAGGAAATTGAATCTGCATGTAGTGAAGTTCTTTTAAAGAGAGATGGTTTTGCAAAACTCCCTTTTTCTGCACATTGTGAGGGTGCTACTGAGTTAGGTATTGTGGTCAATAATAATAGATGCTCTAACCTTAGAATGAACATCACTTATTGGAGTAATGTTCAAGCTGTTTGTGATGGCATTAAGAAAAATTGGCCTGTGCTTACTTCAGATGACAGATACAAAGCATTTCTGGGTGATACACCCAATTTTTGCTTTAAGAACAATAAGTCATTGGAAAAACATTTGTGCTATAAATCACTTAAAAGGACCAGGAATAAATCTGAAAGGCAGGGAACGAATGTACCCTTGTAGAAGCTGCAACAAGTGTAAATATATTCACACCAGCAATTTCTATGTACATTCTACTAATGGGAAAATATATGTTTTTCACTTTTATGTTGATTGGAAAAGTTGTAATTTGATATAGCTATCATTTTGTATTTAATGTAAAAGACGAATAGATGTTTAAAGGACTATATTCGTGAGCACTTAAATGACATTAAGAAGAAAGATGTTTGGAATGCTTTGCATAAACATGCCTAATGATGACAGTCATTCCTTCAGGGTTTTTGTTTTGGAGCTGTTAGCATGTAATAGTAGAAAGGGTGACTTGAGAAATAAGACTGAGTGCTTAGAAGTGAAATGGATTTTTGGAATTACAAGCAAACAGTGGAAAGGGGCTGAATGGAATGGTCCCTTTAAAGATGATACTCAAGTCACGTGACTTGAGGCAGTAGTTTTGAATATAAATGGTTGTCTTTTTAATTGGTTTTAGGTCTGATGAAGCACTCGTTTTAAAAGGGTATGAAAGTGCTTATCTGTGTAATGTGTTTTTAAGTCTTACTGCTATTTTTGGTACAATAAATTCAAGCATTTTGTGGCTAACTCTGCCATAGCTGACCAATTTGAAAAATATTTTGTTTAAACACACAATTAGGTGTGTGAATTATAAAAAGCTTTTGTTTGTAGTTTTTGGAGAAGGTGGAGTAGGATCTAAGAAGGACCATGGGAAACTGTGATTGAATATAGGGCACTGCTATGGCAGTTGAAGTTAAATGCAGTTCCATCTGATTTAAATGAAAATGTTTCTATAAGCTCCAAGCTACACAGTTGTGAAGTTTTAACACGTTACTATCTAGATTGCATATTCACCTTATCAGATTATTCATTTTTAATATTTACTGGTTCATATAGCATTTAAGCATTTTTTTCTTTATAAATATGATTTATGTATTACATTAACATTACTATTTTTGATGAGTTTTTATAAGAGAATTTTTTTTAAATGTTTATATAAGAACAAAAATTCTTATAACAACAGAGCAGCACAGTGGTGCAGTGGAGAGCACTGTAGCCTCACAGCAAAAGGTTCCCCTCGTTTGATTCTCATCTGGGGTGCCTTCTGTGTGGAGTCTGCATGTCCTCCTTGTGTTCGCATGGGTTTTCTCTGGGTGTTCCAGTTTCCTCCCACATTCCAAAGACATATAGTAGGTAGATTGGACATTCTAAATTGGCCATAGGTGTGAGTGTGTGGTGTGCAAGAACTACCGCAGCAGGACTAGCCATTCAGTGGTGTAAACCCTGCCTCTATATGATTGCCAGTTTTGAAATTACACCCTGACCCCATGTGCAAAAAATGGGAAAAAGGGGTTGTACATGGATGGATGGATAAGAACAACATGATTATTTATGTATTTATTTATTCATTCATTGACATTTGTTAACTGGGTTAGTCCAACTGACTCAGGGGCCCATTTTCAGTGGAGACCCAAGAAGAAAAGCTCCAGAAATAATACAAGTAATTATGATATTTACAAAATATTAAAGTAGGTTCATATAAATATAGTACAATTCAAAATATGTGCACAGCAGTACAATGCATAAGTAAAATAACAGTTAATAATAAGGTATATGGCTTTAAAATCTCTCATTGAATAATTTGTGACATATTTGATTGGAGGTTTTAAAAGGAATTGTGGTACTTTATTTGAAGGTTCTGATGAAGTCCAAGATTACTGTTGACTGACAAAAGCGTTTAACCTTTAATAAAGTTTGCTTGGATAATATCTTGTTTCAAATATTTTGTGAAATACTAGAGCCAAAAGTTGTTCTTTAAACCAATCTATTCAGCTTCCTGTCTTCTTTCCCAAACAGAAAGTGAAGTGTGATGTAATGCCAGATTCTATACATGTACACAGGTATCTCAAGAACTATAGTAAAAAGACCAAACCATAATTTTGTTATTTATGAAGGCTATAATGGGTCATGCAATCACTAAACAAAACCTTCCTTTACTACTAATTAAGAAACTATCATATTCTTATGACTAATACAGCAAAAAATTGACTCAAGAGGTTCACCTCACTATACTAGGCCAATAGGTATAATTTCGGGTCTATATTAGAACATCGATGCTTCAGAACATCGAATGTTCTAATATCGAACCCTATTCAGTGAAAATAGCGAAGCTGCAGAAAACCAATTTTTTTCCCAGGGAAAGAATTCTCTTGTCCATTTCTGTCGCTTTGCTATTTTCAGCGCTGTGGTGGAACATTACGGGTCGGGTTCAGGTAAGTGTGCGATTGTGTGGACATGAGGGTTAGGGTGGGTTAGGTGAGTTAGGGTTAGGGCGCTGGTCAGGTAAGTGTGCAATTGTGTGGACGTGAGGGTTAGGGCGGGGTAGATGAGTTAGGGTCAGGGCATGGGTGAGGTGAGTGTGCGATAGTGACGGAACTTAGGGTTAGGGTTTGGGTTAAGGTAAGTGGATAGTTAGTGGTGTATGTACAGTTTAGTGTAGGGTTAGATGTAAGATTTTAGGTGTATGTGTGTGGATTGCTGTTTGTTTGGTGTGCTTGTGTTGTGTGCATGTGTTTCGGAACAGCAAGTTTTTTCCCTAGGAAAAAATACTCTGTTCTGAATGTTCGATGTTGTCAGGGTTTGCTGAATTGGGTTCAATATTAGAACATTTGAAGTTCTGATACTTCGATGTTCTAATACAGACCCATTATTTCAACCTCTTTTAAAATTATATTTACTCAAAACATCTGTGAGCCTACCACTTGGACATATATTTATATATTTTCTAAACATTGCAAGTCAGATGCTCAATTTAGTTGGGAAAGAGGATTTGTTTCAACCACCCTTCAGGGCATCTTATCGCCGATTCACTCATTTCACTTAGTGTCAGTACAGCTCCACACCACCACTATACATACAGGAGAATAGCTGCTCTGGGCTTGAAAGATTGCCCCTTCTATCCAGTCTCGAAAGTTGTTGGTTTCCATATCTTTCTCCATAAAATTATATCTGGTCTGCTAGGTGGATTTGCAGAGTGCAAAAAATATTTTTCAGTGCAAACAGTATATAAGACTTTCACTAGGCTTGCAAGATTGTTCCTTCAAACTAGTCTTGAAAATTGTCAGTTTCCCCATCTTTCTGCATAAAATTATTTCTGTTCTGCTAGGTGGATTTGTAGCCTGCAAAAAATATTTTTAAGTGCAGGCAGTATATAAGGTTGCCACTAGGTAATCTGCTCAAACCATCTGTACCACTGAAGCTGCAGCCAGTGCTACTCCTAAAGAAAAAGGACACTTTGTATGTTAATGTACTTCAGGCTTGTTAAAGCCATTTTACTTTAATACATACATCTTTCTTGCCCATGATCAACTTGTCCTGGTTTTACTGTATGGTTTTCTTATCCAAGAGAAACTTTTTTAAACTTTCTCTGTTCCAGTGTCCTGTTGAGTTACTCACATTATTTTAGCAAAGCCAAACACACTGCTGTTTAAACCCTCCCTTACCTCTATTGACACTGATTGTTTTTCTTGAGCTAATACCTCCATCTGTGAGGGGGTTCTGACCTGCTCTGTTCACCCTTGCCATGCTCAGGCTCACTATGCTCTCCTGCCCTACCCCAATTTCCACCTACCCTCTCCTTATCCAAATTTATACTGACTATATCTCCCTCTCCTTCCTCATTCTTCTCCCCCTCTTCCTACTTGCCCCACCAATCCTGCTACTACTTCATTATCCAATAGCATTCGTACAAACACTTTACAATCTTATGTCACCTTCTCCCACACTTATTCTTCTCTACTTCCTCACTTAATTCACTCTTCTCTATTATTTTAAGTTTACAATATATTCTTTTATTCTCCTTTCCCCTTGTACAATATTTACTTCTTTCTACAAAGTAAGTTCTTTTTCAATAATACTCTTCCTTTCATAATATCAACAGAAAACATAATATGCACAAACCTTTTGTTATACACATCACCCACTTAATCATTCTCCTAACACCATCTTTAATTGATAATTTCACCCTACCACACTGCAGAATGCACATTTCTCTGACAATAATCTATTAAAATCTTAACCTTTCTCCATCTCCATAATAAAGGACTACCCTCTGTCCCTCCCTGGAATCTCCAGCAAGGTAATGCTACTCTCATCTGTTTACCCCTCATTTTCCTCCCTTCTCCTTTACTAACTTTTCCATTTCATTCAAGTATAATCTCCCCTTAAGTACTCCATAGTCTGCTCTAGCTACCATGTTATGCTTTTTCATCTTCACATCTTTTTTTATGACACCTTCCTACCTACCATGGTAGTCTCATACTTTATTCACACTTGCATACTGCCAGCCACCCTACCTATATTCATGTTAAATCCGCATTCATATCTATTTCCTTAAATTTATTTAATGTCCAACGTATTCGCCTTTTCAAATATAAAATATCTAAGCATTCAGTTCACTTTGACATAACTTGGAACAAATTCATATACTTTAATAAAAAACTAACTAATCGTAATCCTAATCCTAATCCTCTCTTTTCTAAAATCACTCTGTGGTGATATCCATCCTAACCTTGGCTCTTCGGACCATCAGCCTCATTCCATTTCACTATCCTCCACCCCTAACTCCTATACAACACTCACAAAACTTCTTCTTACTTCTATTAATATCTGTATTATTCTAAACAAAGTAACAGATATACAAGCATGGTTTATTCAGTACTCACCTGATATTACTGTCATTGCCGAAACATGGCTAAAACCCCAAATAAAAGGTTCTGAAATTCTGTCCCATGGCTAAAATATAATTTGATGTGACAGACTACTCAAAAAGGGAGAGATGTTGAAATTGTACATAATGACTGTCAAAGTTTCTCACCCCTCAAAACTAACATACCAACCTTCCAAAAGGCAGAACTTCTTATCTCTTTTCTCAATGTTAATAAACATAAAAAGCTTTGTATAGTTGTCCTCTATATACCATCAGATAATAATATTAGCTTGTTAGAAGAAAGTCTTTGCTGGATAACTACAAATATAACCACTGAAAACATTATCTTAGGAGACGTTAACATCGACTGGTTATCATTGACATCTAACACCCCCAACTACTAGTCAACATGTATGGGTTCAAACAGCTGATCTCTTCCCCTACTCATCTCAATAAAGCGAATCATAAAAATTCTGTCCTTGACTGGATACTTGTCTCTGACCTTGGCAAGTATGCTAACTCATGGGTACCACCTGATTTCCTTGGTGACCATCACCTTATATTCACCAATAAAGAAATCACCCACCAGCTAAAAAAAAAAATCAGTACAAAACTATCCAGAATCTTTCTAACTTTCATCCTGATATACTCAGAAATTTACTAAAATCCATGAACTGGTCTTTACTCAAAATCCTACCCCTAAACAAAGCTGTCAACAAATTCAACAATATAAAGTAGAAGTACAGGTGAAAGAACCCATGGTTTAGCCCAGTATTTATTTTTAACTAAACATCACATGATTTTATTGTTTTATTGGTTTTTGAATTTCATTGGTCACAATTTATTTAGATAAAGTGTATGGCAATGCTTTTTGACTGTCTGATGAAGCAGCATTGTTAGCCATGAAAGCGCTTAAAATAAACATTTTTCTCTTTGGTGTCTTTGTTGAGCTGTGGGTTGTTTCACCTATACTTCTACTTTATTTTACTCATCACCCTTGTTGTGGTGTTGCTCATTGGTGAAACATTTATTCCTCTGGCAGGATTTGGTATTTTTTTCTCGTATAATTTCAACAATATATTCATGAATACTTGAAATACCCTTGCCCCATCCAGAAATAAAATAATACAAAATACTAAAACCCCTGGCTATCTCATTCTATAAGAATTCTCATAGAAAAACATGACAATGCATGGAAACAATTTCACAAAAATAAAAACCCTCAGAAATTACATTTATACAAGGAGTTGTGCAATCTCACTAAGAAGCAAATTCACCTAGACAAAAACAATTATTACTGTGACCCACAAGATTATCATAAAAAATCCAAAGAAATTATGTAGCTCAATTAAGAAAAATTTCCTCACCAACCCATGATCCAGACTTACCCCCCCCCCCCAGAAACAGCTACCAAATGTAACACTTTCTTCAATAACATCATAGTCTCTCTTACCTCCAGTTCTCCAAACCATTTAATCTTCCTCAAATCTCTATTAGTCCTGACATCCATGCCATCAGTCTCCAACCTGTCTCTACATCATATGTTAAACAGTTACTAAACAAACTTAAACCTTTTCTCCTTCTGATGATGATTTCCCTGTTGAATAACTTAAGCTCATTGCAGACTGTATAGCATACCCAGTCTCTATTCTCATTAAACAGATCTATCCAAGACTCCCATGTCCCTGCCCTATGGAAACAAATTCATTATGTACAACAAAATCGCCAAATTCACCACAGGGGCATCCTACCATAGTCACTATTGTCTCTCACTTGCTGAACTGGGCTGGCTTGAACTCCCTCACCTCCTTCAATGGTATCAACTCTCACTCGCCCACAAACTAGTAAACCATCCACTAAATGTCCCATCCCTCCAGAATCTACTCCAACCCTATCGCACCACCAGACCACTAAGATCCAGCAATGAAAATCACTTGCAGATCACTAAAGCCAATAACTCTGCTGGTGAAGCACTATTCTCTTGCGCCATAGCCAAATTATGGAACTCCCTCCCACCCACAATTACCTCCATACCATCATGCACCCACTTCAAAACTTTACTAAAAGCACACCTTAAAACATGCTGGCTATGCCCTTGTAACTCCCACTCTAATATCACCCACCCCATCCAACCACTACCTTTCTTTCCACTCCACTAACTACCTTGATTATAGCAAGCTCAGATGCTCATAAGCCTAGTACTTATTATACAGCAGGAACTTCTTATTGTAACATTTGTTAATGTCTGTTATGTACTTCACAGATAGATTCTAGTTGTCTACTGATGTACTATGTTCTTCATCTGTAAATATGTTGTAAGTAATTTCTATGTAAATTGTTAATTGCTATGTAATCTAATGTAACTACTGTCTGTTTGTTTTAACTGTGGAGCTTTTCTCCCCGGGCCTCCACTAGAAAATGGACCTACATCCAGTCGGACACTCACTGTCAACAAATATAAATAAATAAATAAATAAATAAAAAATAAATAAATTATTCTCCTCCATAAAGAAGGTAACTCCTCTGAAATCTTAAGGTGAATTGCCATCATGCTCCCTTTTTCTAAGATCCTGGAAGAGTGTATTCATAAGCAACTCCTTCAGTACCTCTTACAAAATGATCTCCTAACCCCAAAATAACATGGATTCTACCAGGCCATAGCACCACTACAGCCGTGCTCAACTTTTCTAACACCTTTAATAAGGTTAGAGACCAAGGAAAGTTTATCTCTTATGCTTTTCTAGATCTCTCAAAAGCCTTTGGCACAATGTCACATGAGAAACATCTGACTAAAATGTCCTCTCTGGGCCTTTCCAAACCAACTCTTCTATGGTTTTCTAACTATCTGTCTAAATGATATCAATCTGTGATATGGCTCTCTTCTTGCTTTCTTTTTGTCCGAGTTAAAACAGGTACTCCTCAAGGCTTTCTTCTCAGTCCACTTCTCTTTAACATTTTCATCAATTATCTATATATCTCCTCTCAACAAGCTTGCCTTATTCGGTATGCAGATCACTCATTATCATCTACTCATCTGACAGCCCACTTCAGCTACAATCCATGACACAAAATGTCTTCAACTCATTAGAACTGTAGCCACATCAAAACTAATGTTTACTTAATCCCAAAAAGATTAAACTACTACTATTTTTTCTAAAGTCCCATGCCAATGCTAAAAATAACTTTTATATTACCTCTTTAAAGAATACAACTATTTAAGTACTTACCTATACCAAATTGCCTGGAGTCACCATAGATGACACCTTAAAGTTTGTTCTTCACATACAAAACTATATAAAAATAACTCATCAAAAGGCTAGGTCTACTATACAGAGCAAAAAATCCTTACCCCTTGATGTAGAATCACTCTAGCTAACACTTATCTTTTGCCCTCTTTTCTCTATGGCTCACCTATTTTGACCAACACTCAGATCTCACTTAAATCACAACTGGATCAATGCTATAATACGTTTGCTAGATTTGCAGCTAACCTGACACATAAAGCTTATCATTGCTCTACATTATGTGCTCTCAGCTGGTTAGAAATCCCACATCAGCTACCCATATGCAACTTATTCTAACCTGTAAAATACTACATAAACCCTCTACCTGCTCTTCTATCTCTTCAGTACTTCATCACCATCTCACAGATAGCCCTGTGCACTCTGAAGTCAAAAACCTGCGAGAAATCTATAGACCAAAGAAAGTGTGGGGCAAATTGTATACTTGCACTGCATATCCAAACTATGAAACTGTATTTCAACTTCAGTCAGAACTATATCTAGTCTTCTTGTATTTAAGTCCTCTCTCAAAGAATTTCTCACTAATTCATGCTATGTCCATGCACCTCACCTAACGATCTATATTAACAAATACTTTAAATTCTAAATAACCTAATCTCTCATCATACTATCTATACCTTTCAACACCTGCCCTCTCTCCATTCTTATGGTGGACTTCACTTGCATATTTTTACTTTTATTTCCTATCATAGTAGACTATATGTTTAATACTTTTGTATATACTGATTTTTTTATTTATTTTTATTTTTACATCACTGGTGTCTCCTCATGCTTTATTGTATCCTATGTATGCCACTATCAAACTGTATGTATATATACTTTTTTTTTAATTATATTTGTATTAGGGTTTTATTTCATGTTACTGAACACTCTGGAGCTTTTCTCCTCAGGCCTCCACTGAAAATGGGTGTTTATTACCCAGCTGGACTTTCCCGGTAAACAAATGTCAATAAATAAATAAATAAAATTCAGGGGGTTGAGGGCACACAGCCTCCTGCTTTCAAAATCACTCTAGAATTTCTAAAGCAATAATCATTGTTCACAATGACAATAGATGTTTAAAGGACAATATCACTGCTAGAGTGCAACTACCCCCGCACACACACACACTATTTCCCCCAAGATATGCACATATGTTGGCTCAGCTGGTCTTGCATATGGGTATTTCTCCACTACATAGAAGCAATATGGATTTTTTGCATGTTTTTATGTAATTACTCACACTGTGTGTTGCATTCCTTTTTCCCTCCATAAGTAGATGACTGGAAGTTTGACACATAGTGATATTTGATGGCTATGTTTATCTTCGTGTCCATTTGTTTAGTTTGGTTTAGATTTTCAGGGCATCTATAGCCTTCTGCAACAGCATCTGCTGGTATACCAACTCTGTTTGCCACTTCATTGGTAGCAAAAAAGAAACGTGCACAGTATATTCTCTTTCTAAAGCGGGGTTTTACCATAATGGTCCTAACTCCCGACTGCAGTTACATACTGCATAGGATGTGTCAACCGTTTTTTAAGATCATGCTGGTTTACTGTTGTCCACCTGCATCTAATCTCAATCACACTGTGATTCTTACAGTGCTAATGCAGTTTATCCGATTGACTGTTATGATGAGTGTAATCATACAAGTCTACTTAAATTTTAACTTACCTTCATAGCTATTAATTAAAGATTTTATCATTTGCTGCCTATTTTGTCAAAGTCTGCCCTTCTGAAGTCCAGAGCTCTCTGCTTTGCTTACCTTGAATTTGTATTTAAGTTGACGGTGAACTACATTGTAGAGTCAAAGAATTATTCTCATGATTCCTAAAAGAATAGTGGGAGAACTTTAACTGAAACTTGTTTTCAAGAGAGATGCAAAATCTGATATTCAGTATCTTGAAGTTAAGAGTGGATAATAGAAGGATGGACTAAACTGTTACTGGTTTTGGCTGAAATTTTGCAGGGTGATGCAGTGATGCCCCAGTTGAGGAGAAAGGTTGCTGAATCTACAGACAGAATGTTGTTTAAATTTTTATTGTACGTATTTATCCTTTGTTGACCAGATTAGTCCAACTAGACTAGTAGCCTCTTTTCAGGGGAGACTCAAAACTGTATTTATACCGCTACGGGAAATGTGGCCAGGACATCCGTGAATTTCCCTTCTCTTTTCAAAACTTGCCATGGGGTCTTTTATATCCACCCGAGTTAAAAGCAAGTCAAGCAGATGGGGCCTCAATTTAACATCTCATACGAAGGGCAACAGAGACAGGAGTGCACCCCCCCCTTAAGCTACACTGCAGTGTCAGCAGTCCATCTACTTGGTGATGAATAGAACCCACAGCCTTCTCTACCAAAGTTAAGTGTTCTACCTGTTATGCCACTGACACTTCTGTTGGCATTATAGGCTGACTAGAGGGATTACATTTGTAGAATGTATTCAAGTTTGCAAATAGGGCTGATTTTTTCCTTCTTCCTAGGTGACTCACTGTTTTTTTTTGTTTTATATTAGTGATTTTGTATACAAATGTATGGTATATAAACCCATGTATATGCATAGGGGATGCAGCACCCTCTTATGGGCTATGTGAAGGAGAGGTAAACAACAAGAAAATCTGTGAATTTTAAAGAAAGTATAGGTTCCTTTGGAGAACTGCATTTTCACTTTCATGAAAATGGTAAACATCATTCATTTCCTATAGAGACAGGACATACTAATTGCATATATACCTGATTTAGGTAAGGATATTATAAACTGTATGCAATGGGAATGTGGAAAGATATAATAATTTGATATATATATATATATATATATATATATATATATATATATATATATATATATATACTCTTACTTATCTAAGCATATTGTACACTGCCTTTGCCAAAGAAAATAGTGGAAAAAGAGAGAAACAAATTGAAGAGAGAAAGACATAGGAGAAAAGAAGGAAAGAATAAACCAGCTACACAAAGACATGCATCATTATAAGAAAAATAGTGCAAAGTCAGTGTTAGGTACTCTTGCTCAAGACCATAGTGTGAATGTGAGGTGACAGGACATGAAGACATATTCCTGACCCATGTTGGGTATAGGCAGTCAGGTTCTTTAAATAGCATATGTGAAAATGTTTGAAATTATGCTAATGCAACAACATATAGTCACAGAACGTAAAGAGAATGGGCAGTTCTCCTTAGCAGGTATAAGAGCATAACATTTATTTATTTGTATCTGATTATTGTAAAAAAAAAAAAAAAAAAAAACAGGCAAAGCTCCTTTTCAGTGGAGGCCAAGGAGGAAAGCTGCACATTGCATACGTTTGCACAGGCAGTTATCATTTTGCTAACAATAAAAATATACTACATAACACTGATCTACACACACACACACACACACACACACACACACACACACACACACACACACACACACACACACACACACACACCAATATATATATATATATATATATATTTTTTTTTTTAACAGGTGCATCCATCCATCCACCCACAACCCCTTCTTCCCATTTTTGCACATGGGGTCAGGGTGTCACTTCAAAAGCCACAGTCATCTAGTTCCAAGCTTCACACCGCTGGGTGGCTAACCCTGCTGCAGTTGTTCTTCCATAACCTTCCATAACACACACTCACATGAAAATGCACACTTATACCTATGGCCAGTTTAGAGTGTCTCATCTACCTACTGCATGTCTTTGTGATGTGGGAGGAAACTGGGGTACATGCAAGAAACAGGTGATCAAGGAGTTAAGTATTATATACAGTATTACTAGCATGCTGTCACAGATATCTAAAGAACATTCTGTAAACCTTGGCTCTAGATGACTGTCAATGTTGAAGTGACACACTGACCCATATGTAAAAATGAGAAAAAGGGGCTGTAGATGGATGGATGAATAGATGGGTAGATGGATGGATTCAGCATTATTTTATAGCTTATGTATAAAGGCACAATGAATTTAAGTACACATACAACAGATAAGGCATATCATGCACAGTTTATTCAAACAGTTGAGGCATGTAAACATAGGCAAAGTGTGAAGATTGTTTAATATTTACTTTATTTGGCTGCATAAGGAGAGGACATAGTAATGATGGTGATACAAGGACAGGATTGTTTTATTGATAGTTGTGGTGAAAATGCCTTCACCACTGCTATTCAAATGAGCATTCTATGGCAACATTCTTGCTAACATTTTATGTTAAATTGCTGAATACTGGTGAAGGCCTTGATGGTGTTTGCCACTGCAATGTATTGTACACACAGCTCCCATGCAAATGTTTAGATGACAACTAAGCAAAATAACTAGCTATTAAACATTTGCAATACATAAGTTAGAAAATATTTGCATAGCTGAACAACTTCAGCAAGCTAAATTTGTCAGATACAATCTGGGAGAATATAGCTCTAATTTCTAGTTTTACTGGTTCACAGGTTTTCAGACTTTTAGGATACTGTGGGTAGGACTCAGTGAGTCAATAATTACAAAGTAGTTTTAAAGTTCAGTTTGCTGCCAGCTTGATCTCCTTATTTTGAAATGGGGATGATAATCAACCATTTACCTATCATCTGGCACACGCTGAACAGCTGAACAGTATGTCTTGTTCATGTACTATTTACATGAGATGTCACTTCAGTCTCAGTGTCTCAGCATGTAGCATGCATACTTTTGATGCTTTAGCTTCCATTCCACCACAGTGTAATTCTGTTCCATTTTCTACTGCTGATGTTGCAGTTCAATATAAGGGGGCTGTGACATTCCAGAGTGTACCGTCCATTTATGGATGAGAAGTTAAGCAAAGGTCTCATCTGCCTGTGTTGGTGGTAGCTCATCATATAGATGTAAAAGATTCTTTAGCGATTATTGATAAGAGTAGGGGAGTTTCCTTTGTGCCCTGGCCAAATATTCCCTAGTGAGTATGAATACCTCCTTGAGTCAACCCTGAAAAGAGGCTGCTGGACTAGTGAAACTAATGTAGTTGACAAAGCATCAATAAATAAATATGTAAATGTGTCTGGTGCAGTAAAGATGTCCTTTAATTCACAGCTGCAGTATTTATTTCAAATGGGATTCCCTGCAGTGAAGCCCACCGTCCGGCCAGTTTACTAACGTCTACCATTGCTTTAAGGTATGCTGAACATCACCTACACACTCCTTGCATAGCATAGGGCATAAAGGTGACTTTCTGGTGTACCATCCTCAGAACTTCTTTGCCACCAGTCCAAATGCTGCTTTTAACCATTGGTCTGTTACCTCCATCCATTTTTTGCTGTTTTTCTGTTTATTGGCATTCCAGTGATTACTCCTGTTTGCTGAAGTCCTCACCATTGCAGATAAAATCAACTAAGGCCAATTTTGAGAGAAAAATTGCCATGGATTCAAAGGACAATCATAAGGCCTTTTTCAGCTATGTTAGGAACCTGGGTGGAAACTCCCAGATATGCCAAAATGATACAAAAATCACTGAACCCACAGACATTGCCAACATACTGGCAGACAGGTTCAGTGCAAACTCCCTCTCCCCTAAAGGAGAGATAACTATCCCAGCCGAGTGTAGCCTCCCGGACATCTCAAATGCGCAGGTGAAAGCTGCTCTCTAAAGCTAAAACACAGCATCAATGGGACCGGATGGTGTCCCGGCTGTGTGCTGCTAAATGAGGAATTAAACCCGCATAAGGCAGCTGTTTAATCTTAGCCTTACCACAGGATACGTGCCCAAGGAGTGGCGTCGTAACTGTGGTCCCACTCCACAAAGGCGGTGCCTCTGACCCTGGTAATTACTGCCCCATAAGCTTAACAAGTCTAGTCTGCAAAGCTATGGAGAGGATCATAATGGATCTCATAAACAAAGATATAGGGGACTTGCAGACATTGGACCCGACCCAGTTTGGCTTTGTCAAGGGAAGATCATGCCTTTTGAACTTGGTCGACTTCTTTCAAACAGTCACCAAGGCCATTGATGAGGAAAGGCAGTCCATACAGCCTACCTTGACCTTGCAAAGGCTTCGACACAATACCCCACTCGGGTATTGTAGAAAACTTACCAGCAAATGTAAACCCATATGTCACAAGATGGGTTGCAAACGGACAGAACCCACAGGGTTAGAGTTGCTGGCGCTGTGTCAGACTCCAAGCCGGTCACAAGTGGTGTCCCACAGGGCTCGGTCCTTGGCCCTATTGTTTGGCATCTACTTCTCAGAAGTACAGGCCAACATGGGAGGACTTTGGCTGACAAAGTTTGCAGGCGACTGCAAACTGGGCCATAGTGGAAAGTGCATCGGACACGGATATCCTTCAGAAGGGACTCACGGAAACAGATAGCTGGTGCCAGAGCCATGGCCTGAAGTTAAAAAATGTATAGTCATAAAAACAAGGTAACCCCAAGCTACCATATAGGTGGCAATCCACTAAGCACAGAAGAGGTTATCAGGGACTGGGTGACACAGGTTGACTGTGGCCTTTCTTTTGACACTCACGTTGCTAAAGTGGTTAGAAAGACCTTCTACATTGCCCACCTGATCATGAAGGATTCACATCCAGATCTAGTGAGGTCATTGTTCCCCTGTACTCTTCACTTATCAGACCAATGATCGAGTACAATGCCCCATTCGGGATGTATCTCACCTGACATCTGCAGCAATTGGAGAGCCCCATAAAGTTCCTCACCAAAGGATAAAGGGACTCCAAAATCTGTCATATGCTGCCAGATTGAAGAAACTCCAGCTCTATTCAGTCGCATACCGTCTGCTCAGAGGTGACATGTGCCTGACATACAAGGCCATGTCCAACCCGGAATTAATGGACATGCTCCACCTCAAAAATCCAAATCCACCAAAACCACTAGGATATAAATAGGGCGTGCTGGAGGGATAGATTTATCACTCAGAGACTCCCTATGCTGTGGAATAAAATCCCGGTCCATGTGAGGCAGAGCACCTCGCTGACTCTGTTCAAGAGAAATCTAGACCTGTGGATGGGAGATCGTAGGTTTGGAATCATCTCTGTGTCACTGCGGACAGAGGCACAACAAACTAATGGGCACAGTATTTTTTCATATAAGGGGTGGCGTAATTTGGGCTAGGCTTATAAATGCCTTAGGGCAGATAGCCTAGTATAAACCTATGAACCTATGAACCTATAAGTATCCAGTTGGGTTTGTTGTTCTTTTTCTGATTCTTTTGTGCTGTTTGGGGTATTTATGTCATCCAGGAAGAGTAAATGCCATTGTGGGAGACTGATTCTCCATAAAGACCACCATAATAAGTGTCTTTTTTACCTAGGAGCTGCTCACGACCATATATCTTGTTCAATTTGTCAGGTGTTTGTCCCTACAACTCTTAGTAGTAGGCTTTCTTCTCTCTCATTGTATCATGAGAACCAGTGTCTTAAGCTTCTTGCTAAAGATACTATGGATGGAACTTCCTGCCCCAAGCATCAGCCATCAGGGAAGAAGCAGGTGCAAAAGGTAAGACAGGAATCTTCCATTGTCCAGCCTCTGCTGGGAGTTTCTCCTGAGGTTATTACAAACCCAGAGGCATACCTGGTTGTATTGTCAGATTCCCCTACCACATCTGGGTTGGAGGCTGGTGAGGATCTCGCAGGCAACATGTCCGATGAGGCTTTGCAGGTGTCCATTTTGGATGTTCAGGGGGAATCATGGTTGATTGCTTCTGAAGGGTCTAGGGGGATTCTGCAGTTTCTTTTTAGGGAAGAAGTTCCTACTACAGTTGTGGAATGCCATCTTGAGTCAGGGCCTTTCCACGTTTCTAGGACAGATATCCCCTTGAAAAAGAAACAGAAAACTGATCAGGTTTCTTCTGCTCTCAGGGACCACAAAGTGAGTGGCAGGCCTTTACCCAGGGGTTATTTAATGCTTTACTGTCGCTAAGGCCTCCTCAAGGGGTTTTGGTTCCTGCTCCTCCTTGGTCCTCTTCATCCCCTAAAAGACAGAGAGAATTGAATTCTTCTCTGGAAGAGTTGGATTCTGATGAGGAATCCCTTGCTTATTCTACTCAGATTCCTTCTCCTTTAGATTACGGGTTTGAGGAGGAGGGCTCTCATACTCCAAATAATCCTTCTGAGGAAATTTTCTTTGGGGACACAATCTCTAGAATGATGGAATTTTTTAAGTGGGATTGTACCCAGGTTTCAGATATATAGGAGGTACTTTGAGTTACTGC
The DNA here is from genome assembly GCF_019279795.1 of Protopterus annectens. NCBI lineage: Eukaryota > Metazoa > Chordata > Ceratodontiformes > Protopteridae > Protopterus > Protopterus annectens. Next base: position 1,723,898,227 of record NC_056725.1, read on the forward strand.
AGATGTAATCTCCTAAACCTGCAGCCATTCCTCCTGTCTTGGCTGCTTTACTGGATATTTTTTCCAATGCCTCTAAAGCATTGGATTCCCTGCCCCTTGATCCCAAGAAGTCTGATAGGTTTTATAGCGTACCTGAGGATTGCTCCTTTTTGTTTAAATGTCCTGCTGCTGACCCCTCTGTCTTGTCTGTAGCCTCTGGTAAGCTGTCTCAATTGCTTCCTTTCATCCAAGTTGCTGCCTTCTGACAAAGACAGTAGAACCATGGACAGGCTGGGTAAGAACATTTATACTTCAGCTACCCTAGCTTTTAGGGCTATCAATTATCAGAACCCATATCTCTTGGTATGTGGTAGCTGTTCTTTCTCAGGCTTGTCAGCTTTTTTCTGATCTTCCAGACTCTTGAGAGTAAATCTTCTGCTCTTTCCTTGCTAGGGACTTCCTGTCAAGTAGTTTGTCATTCTATAAATGTAGTTAAGATGCAGCAGATGCCTCTTCTAGGGCTGCTGCTTTTGGTTCTGTACTGAGGACGTATTCTTGGCTTAGGTTTCAACCTTTACCCAATGATATTAAGGCTAAACTGATGGATGCTCCTCTGGATAATAAACTTCTGTTTGGGGAAGTGGCTGCTGGTTTATTTAAGTCTCTTCAGGACAAAGGTAAGGCTTTACAGGAGCTTAAACATGCCTTTGTTTCTCCTGTTTCTAAATTTCAGTGAAACTACCCTTCTAAACCAGCCTTTGTTCATAGGCAATTTCGCCCTCCTTCTAAAGGTAAAAAGGGTGGTTAACGGACTCCTACTGCTAAGGCCACTCAAATTGCAGGGATTCTAAAGTCTTCCTTTCCTGACAAACCAGATGCTGTCTGACTATCCACCTGTTCCCAGCCACATTCCTCTTTCTCTTCACCTATCTCTTCCTCTTTCTGTTTGGCTCAGAATCACCCAGGATTCTTGGGTTCTACCAATCATTCACCAGGGGTACTTCATGGTCTGGCTTTCCTGTTCTCCTTTTATGGGCATTCTCAGTCTCCTCAGGAGCAACTTCCTTTTTGCCCAGAGGTTCTTCGAGGTCTCTTGTCCCCAGGGTACTATTCAAGAGGTGCCTGTGTCCCAAAGGGGGAACGGGTTTTATTCGAGAATGCTTCTAGTGCCCAGAAAAGTAGACCTCTGTCATCTAAACACCTTTCTGATGGTTCCTTCCTTTCAGATGTTGTCCCTTCAGTCCTTTTTTTCCTCTCTTGCTCTCTCAGGCCTATCTGGTGTCTCTGGATCTCAAGGATGCTTATCTCCATATTCTGTTCCATTCTCTTTTCGTGAGATTTTTTTGCGTTCCTCTCCTGGCATTTTCAGTTCTGTGCTTTGCCCTTTGGCCTTTCTATTGCCCCAAGGGTATTCACCAAATGCCTCGTTCCTGTGACTTTTTGCAAGCTTCAAGGGATCCAAATCTTTCCTTGTTTGGATGACCTGCTGATCCAAGCTTCCGCTCCAGAGGTCCTTTTGCAAAATCTTTGTTTTACCATTTCTCTTCTTCAGAGCATGGGGTTCAAGATAAACTTCAAAAAGTCATCCCTGACTCCTTCTCAGGATCATGTCTTTCTGGGTTGCAGGATTCAGATGGTGCAGGTGCTGGCATCCATACTGCCTCCAAAGGCCTTAACTCTCATTTCTTACTTTCAAAATCTTCTTCCCTGGCCTCCATTACAGACAGGGAGTTACCAAGAGCTCTGGGGTTCATGGCTTTCACCATTCTGATGCTCCCTCTGCCAAATTCCACATGAGGAAGTTCCAAGCAGTTTCTGAAGTTGATGTGGCTTCAGCATGAGCATCCTCTACATTTTACAGATCTTATCCTGTGTCTCAAGAAAGAACTTCTGTGGTGGATTCAACAGTTGTCTCTGAATCCAGGACTCCCTTTTCAACCTCTTCTTCTCTCTCAGGATCTGTTCACAGATGCTTCAGATGTGGGATGGGGAGCAATATTTGGCTCCCTGAGGGTTCAGGGAGTGTGGTCACCTTGTCAGCAGAAGGAGCACAGCAACATCAAAGAGATAAGAGCTCTTATACTGGCTCTTCAGACCTTTCATCCTCTCTTCTATCTGGGCCCTCTCAAGGTATTCACAGACAATGCCACTGTTGTATGGTATATCAACAAACAGGGGGCTACAAGATCTTACCTTCCTTGCCGACTGGCACTTCTGCTATGGGATCTGGCTATCAAGTATCAAGTGACTCTTCAGGAAGTTTATATTCCTTCAGGTCAGAACATTATGGCAGACACTTTGAGCAGGTCCTTCATTCAATCCCATGAATGGATGCTTCACAGGGATGTGTTTCTGGACATTGTTCACCAGTGGGATACTCCTCAAGTAGATCTCTTTGCCTCTAAACAGACAACTTCATCTGTTTTGCGCTAGAGTCCCAGGTCCTCTGGTATGGAAGGTGGACACCCTCTCATTTTCTTGAAAGGGGATGTTTCTTTATGCATTTCCTTCCCTTCCTCTCATTCTGAGAGTCCTGTTCAAGATTCAACAGGATGCTCCCAAAATCTTGTTGGTGACTCCCTTTTGGCCACGACAGCACTGGTTCCCTCTACTTCCGCATCTAGCCAAGGACAGTCATCACAAGTTACCTCACAGGGTGGATCTTCTCATACAAGACAAGGGGTCTCTCATCCATCCCTACCTGTTCATGCTTCAACTGACACTGTGGGTGATAGAGTTTTGATCCCTCATAGACACCTTTTTTCTGAAGATATATTGCAGGTCTTGCAGCAGGCCAGCAAACCTACTACTAGAAAATCCTACTTGTGTAAATGGAAGAGGTTTTCTATTTTGTGTCTTTCTCATGACCTGGACCCAGTTTCTGTGAATGTTCCTTTGGTTCTCTCTTATTTGTGTGTGTTGCTCAATGCTGGTTTGGCCTATTCTTCTGTTAAGGCCCAATTATCAACTCTTTCTGTTTGTCTACCTTTAACTCTCCCATTAGCTGCTAGATTTGAGGCTATGCAATTTTTTAAAGGTGTCCTTAATATTAGAACTTCCAGGAAGACAGTTCCTTCTCCCTGTGATCTTAATTTCATTCTGGAAAAATTGACTCAGGCTCCTTTTGAGCCTGGTGTTTCAGCTTCCTTGCAAAATTATTCTTGGAAGACAGTTCTTTTGTTAGCTCTTCTGCCAGATGGGTCTCCGAGTTGCAAGCTCTTATGGCTAGTCTACCTTTTTTGATATTTCATGAGGACAGGGTGTCCTTGATACAAATCATTCTTTCATGCCCAACGTGGTTAATGACTTGTCTTAGACTTAGATGTGCATAGATAGCTCAGATATTTTTATTTGGATAAAACTAAAGCTATCAGACAATCAGACCACTTGTTTGATTTATTTCATCCCAGGTCTTTACGTTTGGCTGTTTGCAAGCAAACTCTTTTCTTTTGTTATGCTTTTCATAGTGACAGCCTTCCTTCTTCTGTAAAGACTCATTCTGCTAGGGCTGTGGCTTCTTCTGGTGTTTTTTTCCAAGGGCTTAGACACTAATTCTATTCTTGAAGCTGCTACCTGGACCTCTGTGTATGCCTTTACCAAACATTACCAGTTGGGTGGTATCTCCAGAGCTAGGGCTGGTTTTGCTAATGCCATTCTTCATGGCTTCTTAGAGGGCTCTGCTGCTGCTTCCTCCTCCCAAGTTTCTTCTTGAGCTTTGGCATGGACATAGTACAATTGTGTAAAATCTTACCATAATGGTAAATGTCCTTGCATTTACCGCTGCAGTATTCGCTCCCTCCCTCCATCTCCCTAGTCTTTTTTATCCTTCCTGGATGTGCAAGTTCTCTTTGGTTTTACTTGGACTGCTGGTCCTACTAGGGCAATCATTTTTGAGGATCGCACACCTAAACATCACCTTTATGCCCTACACTATGCAAGGAGTGTGTAGGTGACATTCAGCTTACATTAAAGCAATAGTAGACTTTGGTAAACTGGCTGGACGGTGGGTGGGCTTCACGGCAGGGAATCCCATTTGTAATGAATACTGCAGCGGTGAAGGCAAGGACCATTATGGTAACATTTTACACAACTGTGCTTTCTCTCCTACCACCACTAATGGTAGGGTTCATTTAGACTTTATTGAGACACAGCTAGGATAAGTGTATCTGCCTTGTATCCACTGATAGGCTCCATTGCAAACTTGTACCAGACTAAGCAGGTAACCAGCAAATGAATGAATAAACAAAATGCAACATACCATACACAATGTACTTCACCAAAATTATGCCATGTTTTATTTATTCCAGAATAATTAATATCATACTTACTTTGTTAAATTTTGGTCTTTTGATACAGACATGCTTAGTATTTAGTTTTTACTAATTATAACTGTCATAACCCAAGCATTTCTATATAAGATAATAAATAGTTGTTAAACAAAAACATATGTAAAAATATAATGAATACATTAAGCATCAAATCAAGATTATTTATTATTTATTTATTTATTTTACTTTTGTTTACCATAAAGGTCTGACTGGATGTAATACCTTTTTCAGTGGAGGCCCAGGGAGAAAAGCTCCACATTTACAAGAAAAATGTACAAAATATCAAAACATTGCAATAGAGAAGTTACACATAGATACAGTGTAATACATACAGAATCCTTAATACCTCGATTTTACATATATAGACTAAGGTTTATACATATTTCTAATAATAGAGGATACTGATATGTCTATCTACCAGAAACTTTATGTATGTGCATAACTATGGAGTGATAACACAGGTAAATAATACTATATTATCAGGGAGATAATAATAAAAATAAGTAAAATATTTGCTTAATTACTGAACTAAACTCCATTTGTGGAGTCAACTACTAAAACTTCCAGTTTTACGCATATTATTTCAAATCTATATGCAGATGTATGTTGAAGAAATAAAGAAAAACTCTCGTTAGAGCAAACAGTGTATTTCTAAATGAAGAAAACGTCAATTATTTTGAAGGCACTTCGATATATGTGCATACTGTTTACTGTAATGTTCTACTGTTTTAAATTACCTACTGATGTTTGATAAATACGACGATATAGTTTTATTATTCAGTGGTCAACCATCAAAGAGATGCAAGCCTTAAACAGACTTTCCAATGATAATTCAATTTATATTCGGCCAGCTGATAAAGGAGGTGAACTAGTGGTCATGGACTTTGATAAATATGTGAGCTCAGTGCTACAGCTTTTAAATGATGAATTGACTTATGAGAAAATTATTTTTGATGTCCATGATGTCATTTATAGGGTACATTCTTCATTGAATGATTGCCTCTTTTGAACATTATTGATGCTAATATTTTTAAGTTTTGCTGTGTCGATTCTTCCTTAATAAGAGGTTTCTACACATTACCTAAAGTACATAAAAGCTTATCTAATCCGCCCTAGAGACCGATTGTCTCAGGACGGGGGTGGGCGACTGAAATGATTTCTGTTTATGTGGAACGACATTTAAGACCAATATTAGATAATTATTTGGTGGTCCTTAATGATTCTGGACCATTTTTATCTCAGTTATTTGATTATTGTTTTAAGGAGGGCTCATGTGCTTATTTTCTGTTTGTAACATTAGACATATGTTCTTTGTTCACAGTGATACTAAATGATAGTGGATTGGAATTTGTTAAGGAATTTTTATTAGATGATGGAACATATGATATAAAACAGATTTAATATGTTTATTTATAGAAACCATCTTGGATAATAATGTCTTTACCTTTGATAACTGTTATTATAGGCAGAAGATCAGAGTGGCCATGGGCACTTGCTGTGCCAACAGCTATGTTAATATGGTGTTGGCACAGTGGGAAAAGACATGTGGCCAATAATAGTTTTCTGGGTCATATTAAGTTCTATGAGCATTTTGTAGATGATGTGTTTATGTTGTGAGAGGGAACCACAGAAGATTTAATGTGCTTCCTAGAGTATTTACATGGTACTACCAATTTTCTTATGTTTACCAGTAGTTACTCTACACAATGGATTGACTATTTGGATATACAGCTAGAAAAAGATCCTCTTGGTAACAATATTGCCAGTTGTTATAGGAAAGACTGTTACAAGAATCATATCTTGCATAGAAATAGTCTTCACCCCCACACTCATTTTCAAAAACATCATTAAGGGTCAAGCAATGAGACTTTCTTGCCTAAATAGTAGGGAAGATGGATTTATGACAGCTTTGGAAGTACTAAGTGATGAATTATCAGCAAGGGGTTACAGGGATGGCGAAGGAGAAAAAAGTATTAATGAGGCCAGAACACTTAGGGGTAGTAGAGCTTCCCCTTATTATTCAGATACGAATTATAGGAATGAAGTATCTGGATCAGTTACCAGCTATAAAGCTCCAAGGGTAAATTTGACATACTCTAGCAATATCAAGGTTATTTGTGATACAATAAAAAAAGAATTGGCACGTTTTGACATCGGATAGTACGATTAATACTGTAATAGGAACAAAACCAACTTTCTCATTTAGGAATAAAAAGTCCTTGAAAAGGTCACTATGTTATAATTACTCTATAACCAGTAATGGCAGCATTATACAGCGGACTGTTCCTTGTGGTTCCTGTAATCTCTATCATTTAATTGATACACATAATACCTTTGTACATCCCTATACTGGTGCTGTTTATAATTTTAAAGTTCATGTGACTTGTAGGACAAAAAAATTAGTTTATTTGGCACAATGCAATGTTTGCAAAAAATTCTACATAGGCAAAACAAACAGGATACTTTTTGAAAGAATGAGGGAACATCATAAGGATATCAGGAATCTGAATGTTAACAATTCTCTGGCTAGGCATTTTAAAGACACTGACACTACACACAGCTTTAATTTTAAAGTTATTGAGATAGTAAATGAAAATGGCAGACTTGGTGATATTATTACTCATACTGAAAGCCATGAATTGTTTTGGATATTACATCTGCAAGCTGATAAAACTTTTGGACTAAATTACAAGGTTTCTTTAAAACCTAAATTGAAGAGTATGTGGTTTTAATTACTTTTTTGTATAATGTGTATGAGAACTGCATATTTATTGGTTGTCCCTTTTTTAAATTTGTATTTAATGACTGAATTATGTAATTTGATATGGTCTGAAGAAGTTTTTACGAAAACGCTTACCAGTTTTATTTATTAAAGTGTTTATAAGTACCTTCTAGCCTTTGGCACAGTTTTTTATTATTATTTTATGTTTTATCTGCTTCCGGTTCTTGCTTGGTGGTTTTGTTTTCTTCAGGATTATTTATTTATTTATTTATTTTACTTTTGTTTACCATAAAGGTCCGTCTGGATGCAATATCCTTTTCAGTGGAGGCCCAGGCAGAAAAGCTCCACATTTACAAGACAAATGTACAAAATTTCAAAACACTGCAATAGAGAAGTAACACATAGATACAGTGTAATACATACTGAGTCCTTAATACCTCGATTTTACATATATGGACTAAGGTTTATACATGTTTCTAATAAGAGAGGATACTGATATGTCTATCTACCAGAAACTTTATGTATGTGTATAACTATGGAGTGATAACACAGGTGAATAATACTATATTATCAGAAGAGATAATATTAAAAATAAGTAAAATATTTGCTTAATTACTGTACTAAACTCCATTAGTTGAGTCAACTACTAAAGCTTCCAGTTTTTCGCATATTATTTCAAATCTGTATGCAGATGTATGTTGAAGAAGTAAAGAAAAACTGGTTAGAGCAAACAGTGTATTTCTAAATAAATACAACGTCAATTATTTTAAAGACACTTCGATATATGTGTGCATACTATTTACTGTAATTTTCTACTGTTTTAAATTACCTACTGATGTTTGGTAAGTACGACGATACGGTTTTGTTATTCAGTAGTCATTGGGTTTAAATTTAAACTAAAATTTTGGGAAATTCAAGTTCATCATTTTACGTACACCCGAAATCCTTTACGTTATCAAACTTACTAATACGATGAATCTTTCATAGCCCTCAACTTATTTACTCAAGAATGTGGGGCAAACTCAAAAATAATGGGAAGCAAAGGCCAATACTTGCGTCAGTTGCTAAATATTACTCTAATTCACTTAAAAGTAATAGAACAAGTTTTGCACACACGTACATATTCTGAACAATAATTAATAAGAAACTCTAGTGTATATTTGACATTACTGAGCAAATGCAGTCCTCACTGAAAAACCAGAAAATGAAACATTGGGCGAGCGACAGGGCAAAAATCAGGCACGCTCTGCAGGGGCATTACGATAAATATTAGCCGATGGATATTTTGGCAATAAGCTGTTCCACCTTCCTTACTCATAAATACACACTGCCCTTCGAAGTCATATAATACAAATCATATGCGTTAAAACAAGCTTGATTGCAGTTATGAAACCAATTGATGTTCAGTGAACAAGTAACGTCTGCCACACATTTATTCTAAATATTTAAAGAAAAAAAAAACGTCCCCTTACGCTTTTCAAACGCATCAAGATTTAGGTTACTAAATATCAGACTTTGGTGATATTTGTACAAAAATGAATACGAATGAATGGGCCTGTCTCGCAAACTATATAGCTCCCTTAGAACCAGTGTGCAAGTGTTTAGAACAGAAATACACAAGGAAAAGACGCACTAATGTGGTAAAGGTCATTTTACTTTGCCAATTTGTGCGTAACATAAATGACAACACACCATGACTAGTGGATTCACCTTTTTATTTCCAATCTGGGTTACACTCTGATTCAAAGCCCAACTAAAGTGGCAAGTGCAAGCAAAGAGTGCATCACCTCATCTCCCTGCTCTTACCCCATCTGCCACCTTGTCTGGAGGATGTGGTTGCTATGCTGCTGTCAGGTGCAGTACTGACATCCGGGTTTTGTGGTAATGCGCTTGCGCATTCGTGGCACCGCTGCGTTTCCGTGTTGGAGAACTAAGGCATACATACACTCGCCCAAGGAAGAGTGCCTGAGTGAGAGAGAGGAATATTGGTTGTCAGTTTGCTGTGTGACACATACTGCCAAAACTCGGAAACAGCTGACTAAAACACACTGGGAATAAATAACAAAGGGCTACTGGAGTAATCACGCCGGCAGTTCAGGGGGCATGGAGAATAGCACCTTGTCAAGACATTAACATGTGAAAGCTTGGAAGACAGTAGTACTGAAAGAGTGTGAATGTGTGTGCCTGTGTTTTCTTTAATTTGGTTTTGTCGACATAAATCTCTGTTGCGAGGATGAAGAAAATTAAGAAGGTGCTGGACGGCATAGCAGCAGTTTCGTCGTCCTCGTCAGTGCAGCCTGGTATAAAGGAGAATGACATCCAGGAGACACTTCAGTCCGAGCACTTCCAGCTCTGCAAGGTGAGAGAGGGTTAGAATTAGTAGGGCTGCCTGGCAGATGTAGCGTTCATGTTCTCACCATGATGTAACACACTCATTCACTCTGGTTTTACCTCTTCCTGAATGGACAGTGTAAACACTGGTTCTTCATATATGGTTTTCTGCTCACTGGTAGGATGCAGCCACTTCTTAGTCGTGCAAGACCATGATTAACCAAAAAATCTGCTAATCAGATTTATGAGATGCAAAAAGGGAGGGCTAGGGGAAGGTGCGGAAGAGAAATTATTCATTTTTTTGTATTAAATACAGTAGTGCTGTGGGAGATTATGTGGTCTGTATAGAAAAATAATCTTCCATGTTATATGGGAAGTGCGTTTTCTTTTGGGGGGGGCGGCTTTTGTGCTTATGCATATTTAACAGTTATAGTAGTAGCATTGCTTGCATTATTGTGAAAATAGTTGTTCTATTCTATCTGTATTATGTCTTATGTAATAAAGATAATTATCCTAGTATTTTTCTGAATACATAAATCTGTTTACATCTTTATAAAGATGCACTGGACATATTCTAGTAAAAAAAATGACACACACACACAGAGTATATGTGTGTGTGTGTGTAACTTATACTACATTAGTTAATTAACTGTGCATTAAAATTCATTTTATAGATCTGAAAGCATTATGTTTTTATTTTCTTCCTTTTTTGTGGTTTGCCAAATGAAGACACCTTTTGGAAGTAAAACCAGCATTTCCTTTTTAAGCCAGTCTGTATTAAGCTAGTAGAAGGGTTGACACAGGATATTGGGCCCTGTGTCCAGTGTTTTTTTTTTTTTTTTTTTTTGGGGGGGGGGGTTGTAGTGCTAAGAAACACACAGTTAAAGACATTAACTGTTACAGTGTATCAACGGAAATCAAATCTTGTACTAAATCTCATGTGTTTGCAGGCTAAAGACATTATCGTGCTGATTGTCTCTGTGTGGTAATTAGCTGACTGCTCTACAGAGCTGTGGAACGGTTTGTTTTGTTTATATGTGAATAGTGCTATAATGAAAGGGCAGTGCACTGACTAGCACTTTTGCAATTTAAGGAGGCCAGATTTACTTAATTTCTGCTGCTTTGATCAGCATAGTTGTTTTATTGTTGAGAAAATACATTTTTGTTAAAAAAAATTTACAGCATACATAAGAGAATATTTTCTATCACAGTCCTGATATGCACTGGTGGCCATGTAATGGTTTTATACTCTCTGAAATTTTATTTATGTTTCATAACTGTGAGGTTTGACCTAGGCAGAGCCTCTTTTCAGAAGAGGCCCAGGGAGAAAAGCTTCACAGAAACATAGTAAATGAAGTACAGGTCATACACAGCATGTGTAATGTTTAGTAAGCTGGACAGTTAATAGAACTTCATATCATTTACACTTGAAATTTGTATTAAGTTTTTATGTATGCAGTTTATTCATGGATTTGCTTACAGTGTGCTAATATGCTAGATGTAAAATGTGTAAACAGTTAGCTTTTAGCTTTGTATACATCTGGTATATTTAGGTTTATGAATCAGGAAAAGTACATAATAGTTATTATGTTGACTTTACCCATATTTTGAAAATCTTCACATATTTACTATACTCTAAGCAAAATTTGTTTATTAGATGAGAATATTGGTGAATCACAGCTTGTCTGCCATGTCTGGAAACAATATAAGTGTAGAAATACATGAACCACCCTAAGTGCATTTGACTAGTAGTGAATTGTGATATTGTTCACTTGATCTGAGGTGGGATGGATATTGAAAACCTTTATCTTTAAGTTCATGATTGTTAACCCCCCAAAAAAGCAGTGTTTGAGACTTTCTTATGGGGGTCCTTTACTTTGGACTTTGGTAAATATTATTAAAGTGCCTGGTGCATTACATGTGTAATCTTTAATAGAGATTCTAAGTGCAGCATTCTTTAAAAAGTGTACTCTTATTTTGTGTGTGCTGACTTATGGCTGAGCAGCTACTGTTAACTTCTTGTATGATGTGTTACTAAGCTGCAGTTCATTGATTTGTACATTCTAAAAGTTTGATCCTGTTCGTGGTTTAACTTCCCATTTTTCTTCTTCTTTTTTACCCTTGCTTTTTGTATCAACAGACTGTCCGCCATGGGTTCCCATACCAGCCTTCATCCATGGCTTTTGACCCAGTGCAGAAAATCCTTGCAGTTGGTACACAGGCTGGAGCTCTGAGGCTGTATCCTTTCATAAAACAGTAGTAAGTCAAAGACCACTCTTTTATAGTTTCTGCATCAGTGAAGGGCATACCTTCAACATCAGGTATGTAAGGTTGGTGAAGTGGTAGGACAGAGGGAGTGTTTCTTGCACATGTATATATGGTGATGATGATGTATCCTTTTAGTGGTGTGATGCATTAGTTGCTGCTGACTGTAATCAGAGGCTGTGCAGTGAAGCAAGACTTTTAGTCCTATGTTTTTAATAGCAGCAGAATAAATGTATTTTAATAGGAGCATTAACACAAGACTTGTAATTGCTGTTGTACTTTTTCTGCTCATTTAACGAAGGAAATTAAATGTTTAGTGTCGTGTTAGTGTTTGTCCTTGGATGCTGCAGTTTTTTTGGCAAAGAGATTGTGTTCGAACTAAATGCAAAGGAAATGTTAGGATATACGTGCTGAAGAATACAGTGAATCCCAGCTTTTCATGTTATTAAATGTATTTGCAGTGACTAGATGGTTCTTTTAGACTCCTCTACTTTGGGAGAACATATTGGATTTCTTCACAATTGTGTCTGGTTACATTTTGAAAACCCTTTGTGTCTGTTCATTTACTATCTGTCGTAGTATATTTTATCAGATATTTACTATACCATAAGCAAAATATGTTTCAGGTAAAATATTGCCCAGTATTTGCACTCAGCTTGGTCTTGCACCCGTGCATTGTTTGCTGTTTTAGAAGCTGTGATTCAGTTTTATTTTATACTGATACAGGTTACTATTAACACAATATTTTTAGATCTGTATGGCTATAATAGTTTTAGTATAAAAGTTGTCCTTTTAAATAGTGAGCATTTAATATGAAGTGATGTTCTGATTACTTCTGAATTTATGCCATAATTAAATTAGAAGTGCATTTTTAAAAGGCTGTGTGATCCCAGAGGTAATTTTGGAATAATGAGGGATTTTAGTGTGGCATGTAGAAGTAAAAGTTGCTTTGGCATTTTGTATATCCTTGAAGTGTTTGGTATTACACAATTACATTAAAGGAAACAGTCAGTGAGGTATGTATTCTGTGCATACTTTGTAACATTAAGAATGCATTACCATTTACTTCTAGTAGGTCACTGACTTTTTTTTTGTTTGTTCTCTCATGTTAAGCATTGAGAAAACTACATTTGAAAGAGTATCACAATGTCCATGCATGTCATACAATAGCTAGAGTTTGTTATAGGAAGCTCTTGCTCTTTTTATAGTGATGCTGTTTTTGTTGTGGCTGACACAGATTTTGCAGAACAATGTTCTTTATTTTTGCTTTTATTGAGTCCTTTAACACAAGGACTCTGATTTTGTATTTTGTCATGACCATTTTTCACATCTCAGACTTACAATTTGCTAAAATGTAATAATTTGATTGTATTTTTCCTAAGCAAATATCATGCATATGCCAAACTGAGTACTGAAAAGACTATCTGGCTAGGGATTGGTCTCTATAATTTTAATTTTAAAATTCCTTTAGATTAAAAGGGTAGGAAAAATGTTTAAAGCTCAGGGTGTGTGGAAAACACTACCATGTACTGTTTATTATTATTAGGGAAAGGACCATGATTGAGCATATTTTTGCTGGTCTTAGAGGTAGATCTGCACTTAGCCCTAAGTAGAGAGAAGAAAGGAAGCACTGAAAAGGCAGAAAGCCTTGTAAATGTTATAGAGTGTGCTTTATAGTTAGATCTTAAGTCTTAGATGCTTTTAGAGGCTCATACATGGTATTATTATTTGCTTTTTATTCTTTGATTAACAAATTTGGATACCACCTGCAGCTTGGATTCTTTCTGAAGGGCGAAACTAGTTTGATGTTAACACTTAGCTGCATTACTTTGCAGGTTACTTTATTGGTTTCCAGGACAAGTACTTTTCAGTTTGTGAGTGGAGAATAAGCAATGTTTTGTGCACTCAAGTTTCATGCTAGAGCTTTTTGACAAAAATCAATATTTTCTGGGCTCAATACAGAAGGTTCAGCTATTTTGTTTAACTGTTATGCCTGTTTTAATGTCAGAAACAGCTGCAAGAATCTTGAATTCTGTTTCAAGGGCAAACAGACATATCATCTTCTTTTATCCTGTCTAGTTCTGGAAGCAGGTCAACTGTTTCAGGTCACAATGGCCTGCAAAATCCACCCATGTTGTTAACTCACTTATGTGATCCTCCTTTATTGTCCTGTAGAATCTGGTCACTTCTCTAGTATCTTTTCAGTCTTTTGCTTTGTCACAGTCTTTTCATTCTTCTTCACCCCAAACTTACACATCTTTTACTTTCTTCATTTATCTTCATTCAAACGTTATAAACCAGCTAATTCTCTTCCCGCTTGCAAAAACTCCTTAAACTTGCTAAACCAGGGGAAGATAACATTTGCTCACATTTTGTTAAAGCCTGTGATTATCATCTCCTGTCCCATTGCTGCCATCAGTAATTTCTCCTGATTTTTGGCAATATTCCAAAGCAGTGGATACCGAGCATCTGTTATTCCTTTCAAGTAAGTAGATGCTATGTCACTCCTCAGCCGTTACTGTCCCATCTTAGTCTTTCCTCCGTTATCCAGGTTACTGAAAACCACAGTAGCTTTTCAACTCAGTGCTTAACTAAATTAAAATGGATGAATGATATGGTTTCCATCCTGGTCACAATGCCTCCTCACTCCTGATGACTGTAACCAGTGCCACTTATTAATAGACAGAGCTTGAGAAACATAATGGGTCATGTCGCTATGTATATAAAACCTTTGACTGAGTCACATGTCCTACTCCTCCTGGCAGACATTTGGACAGCTATTTATCCACCCTATTAGTAACATCCTCCCATATTTCCAGTTCATGGATATCTGGCATGGGCCCAAGCAAGTTAACATCAATGTGACTGTGGCCAAAGCTGTCCTACTAGTACAGCAGCTCACCTCCAAAGAGGTCTGCCAGAGTTCCAAAATGCAGGTTACCTACCCTTTTTTTTCACTGTCATCAACTGAACATCACTGATAAAGCATTCAGTGATCAAACAAAAGTTGCCTTCATCATTTCATGTCTGCTAAGACCTGTTTGCTCTTAATAAGGGGATTTTCAATCTTCTGTTACTTTTACATTTCTAGTTTCACTGTCATTTTGCAGCCTGACTATGGTAGGCTTCAAACACTGCTTAAAAAGATGTGACATTTCATTCCTTCTTTTTTTAAGCACCTTTATTAATTATCAGTTGTGACATAGGCACATTTACAATTATATAAAACTAATCAAACTATATTTACAAATTAAAATTAACAAAATGTTACCCAAATTATTCAATGCCTGCCCTTTTTTATACAAGAAACATCTTTATTAAACAATCACTAAGCAATCATACATTTATATAAATGAAAACAAGCCACACCGACACAGTTCTAGTTGCAAGCATTTTACATCACAAGCCATTCTCGTACACTCCAGTTGCAAACATTGTACATCACTTATAATCTACTCACTCATTTTCAGTCAAACATTACATAGCTCATTTAAATCCTTCCTTCTTTTAAACTTCAGTCCTCCTCTGTATGTATTGTTCCTACAATTCCTGTTTTTCCTATGTAGTTTGCTGCTACCTTTTTCTAAATATCTTAATTCCAGTTGTTTTTTTCTCTGTTACTATATTCACTACTTCTAATATAGTTGGTTTATTGATTTCCATTTTCTAGTAATTGCTTTTTTGGCAGCCACCATAATTAGAGACAGCAAGGCCTTACCATGCAGGCAATTCCAATTCTATGTCATAGCTCAGAAAAAATCATCTCCCTCATCATACCAGTGTGCTCACCCAGCATCTCTGACAGTGCATCCTGTAGGGAATCCCTAAGGTCCACCAACTCTCTGCACTTTCAGAAAATATGTTCCCAATTGCCTCTTTCTGCACCATCACACCTTCAACATTTGCTATCTACCTGCTTGAGGAAATATTCTCCTATCTCTTTTACCAATAAGTTATTGTGAAAGGTTATAGGTTAAATGCTTTAGAATTGTGCACAAATTCCATATTTGTTATCCTTGTCCTACACAATGCACAGTATATGTTGTTTGAAAGGTAAAATTTGTGTCCACAAAATTAAACATGCTATCTACAGTTTGACAGCACTGATGCTGTCTGTTCCGCCTTAGGTTTTTTTTCATTGATTTGTCCATCTCTCTCTGTTTCATGCCTTGGTTTTGCTACTTTGTATTTTATGGTATTTGACTTTTACAGATAATTACTTTGTTTACACTTTGCAATAATGTAGTTTTAGACTTAAGGTAATGCAATACCAATGGCAACTGACCTCTACTGTTTGTTGCATAGCCTATCTTCAAGTAAGTTCAGACAGTGATGGATTAGGTGTCTGCATATCATACAATTGATATGTCATAAGCAGTAAAGCTTAAGAAAAGCAAAATATTGCAGATCAGTAAAATTGACTTTGTTGTTGTTATCCCAGTCTATATTAATGCAACAAGGAATCCATTGTATAATGCTTATAAAAGTACGTTGTACAGATGAAACTTATGGGAAGAAAGATACTTTACAGTGCATAGGTAAAGCAGAATATCATATCTTAGTCCTGATGTTCTGCTGTCTATTCTACATGTCAGTTTTCAGTCCACATACTGGACTACCTCTGACACTTTTTTAATAAGGCAAATTGCTGTGGATTAGAGATTATCATCACTGCTCCCACATTTCAGGGCACATTGACATGATTGTTAACTTCTCCTGTTTCTTTGTTGCCAAATCCCTTGCTTCTTGTTCATTACTGAAGTTTAGTACTTATCGACAGTGCTAAGTACATGATGAGTGACGCCTCTGAGAAGTACCAATTCAGTAATTATTCATCATCTTATAAACAGATGAAACACTTTCTGAGTATGACTTGCTCTGCTTTAGCTAGTAGCTGGGTATGTCACACCTTTACCGGGTCTCAGTACGTTTATTGTATTCAAGAACGATTAACCTGAGTTTCCATTTCTAAAGTTACTTCCTCTAATGCAAAGATTTTAATAAACGGTGAAACATCAGTTTCTTAGTTAACATATTGCTGTTTTCTTCATTTTGGTGCAGTAAACTTTCATGATTGTAAATTTTCTGAGGCAGCATCATATCGTCTCTACTTGTAGATTAAGTTTATAATAAATATTGTTTATACATTTTGTTTGCTCAGTGACTGTTAACCAACATATTATTATTGCTACATCATGGTGCATTTTGAAATTGCCATATGCTAGTGACTGGAAGGCTCCTATCAGAAAAGCATGTGATGAGAAGTATGTTGATTACACTCTATGCCTAAATTACAACCAAGATTTTTTTTATTTCCTGTCTTGAGATATTAGCCATGTAGAAATGATAATATGCACATCTTCCAGTGATAACAGTCCTCTTACTCAAAGTTGTGTAGGTATTTTCAATCTCTAACGTCAGTGAATCTTTTGGAATTTAAAACTGAGAGAGATACTAAGAAAAGGTGAAAGGATTCATCTTCTATAGTTCTTCTGTATATTTATAACATCATTGATGCATACAGCGACAAATATTCTGATTAGAGCCAAATATCCTGGAGGTTAAGTCAGTTGTAAACCTAGAAAGCCTTGGTAATCGCAAGGCTGTAGTAAGTGATAGCTAAATTGCTTAAAATTCTGCAAAAGGATGCTGTTATACTGTTGTTTAGAATTGCTAGCAAGCTTATTTTCCTTTTTCCAAGGACCTTGCCCATTGACTCCTCTACTATCACATTGTTGGCCAATTCATTCCAGTGGGATGGAGCCCAGTATGCCTAGGCCAGGCAAGAGCCTTGTGGCCCATTTCTGCTCAAGAATCCTGATAAACCTGATCAATGAGAGTCTGGTGGTAGGGGAACAGGCCAACTCACTTGTCCTGTGTGTCAACCTATCCTGTCCTCTCGCATGTACCCCTTTCCCCTCAGCAACTCTGCCAAGCTCTGACATCGCCAGTCTGGGTTCAAACTCCACTTTGTAACACTTTGGTCCTCCTGCTAGGTGCCGTCTTTGTGGCATGCCAGAGTTGCCCCACCTTCCCAGATGGGCATGCTGGTAGAGGCCTGTCACTCCCAACCTCCCTGGCTAGCTCATAAAAATGAACCTGTCTCTGGCAACAGCAGCATAATTCCTTTTCAAAGATTTTTACAAATAGAAAAAGATTACTTGGGCCTTCTAACTGTCTTCACAAATGCTCTGATTTCTTAACACTAAGCTGCACAGTTGTTTTAAGACACTTCAGTCCAGATGAATAATATAACCTGTCATTTGATACCATATTTTGTCATTTGCATGTAATAAAATATTTTTCTGTCATTTACATGCAAATATGTAATATGTGTGTGTTTTTGTGTGTATATGTATGTATGTGTGTAATATATATATATATATATATATATATATATATATATAAATATATATATATATAAATATATATTTTTACTTCTTAGGAGAATCTTGTATGTCTGGATGTGACTGTGTAGTATCCTAGTGTTCATGAAGGACACACTCAAAGCCATCATCCCTTATTGAATCAGGTGCATTTTTTCCCCAAATATACTGAATTCCATTGCACAGCATGGTCTAAGTTTGCTTTATCATTCAACCATTTTGCAGGTGGTTGGATACAAGATTCTGGATCCCCTTTTTGTCTTACTTGAGAATACATTATATCATTTTGCCAGTTTATTTTTATTTTTTTTTTCATTTAAGCCATTATTGTAATATTGAATGCCTTTCCCACCCCAGACTTTTTTCTGCCTTCAATAAAAGTTATAAACACTGGCTTAATATATAAGCAAAGTAAAAAAAAAAAAAAAAAAATTGTTGTCCATCTCCGTATAATAATATAAAAAATGATATTTCCGGAATCGGCAGGTAATTTTTTTCCCCAAGTGTTGCCAGGAACAAGCTTCTTAGATGAGTTTTCTGTTTCAAAAGTACCTGGTGTTTCTTCATACATATTTAATTTATGGGCTTTGACCCATGAATGTTACTGTGTTTTTTTTTTTTTTTTTTTTTTTTTAGGTAGTAATATTGTAGCCTGTCATTCAGCACACATGATTATGCTGTAACAGCTAAAGTTACTGAAATGAATATGTCTTGCAGTCATACCCGTCAACCTGTCAGTGCAAAAAATCTGGACAAAGCCAAAAATAATGGGGGAGCAAAGTCCCAAAAATAGGGACAGAAGTTCAGTATTGCTCCTATAAACTTAGGAAGTTACTAAAATAACAGGTTTTGCATTATTATGTATTTTCTGAAGAGTACAAAGTCTGAGACTCAAATGTCTGCCATTATTTAGAGTTTAGTGACATCAATTCTTCAATGATTTGCCAGAAGACAACACATTTTATGAGAAACAGACTGAAAAATACGAGGCATAAATGTGGACAATT
Organism: Protopterus annectens; assembly: GCF_019279795.1. Lineage (NCBI taxonomy): Eukaryota > Metazoa > Chordata > Ceratodontiformes > Protopteridae > Protopterus > Protopterus annectens. The sequence continues at coordinate 1,723,917,245 of NC_056725.1, forward strand.
GAGAGGTATGCTTGTGTGTAATATCTCTGTGTCTACTCTTTATAGGCAGGCCTCTGTTAAGTTTAGATTACTTAGATATGTTATGATTTAGTTATTTTTGTAGTAAAGACAAGGGAAAATATAAAGCAATATTTTTCAGATTTGTGTGAAGTCTTTTGTATTTTAATGCTGTACTGAGTAAAGCAACAGAACTTTTAAGTTTGTGGAAGTCCGAGAAAGGGGAAATACTAAGGCATTATAAAATAAAAGTGTAAACAGAAGGTGCTGAACTTCAGAGCTAAAATAATCTTTAGTTGATCCAAAATTTATTTAAACATAAAGAAAATGAAATACAAAACTGATGCTGATAGCCATTCTGTTTAAAAGGTTGCTTGCTGCAGAGAAAAGACAAATATCCAATATAGAATGTGTATAATTAGTAGTCTTGAAATATGTTGGCTTACTAGCAGTATCCTGCAGGTAATGTTTTGTTAGCTTTGAGAGTTTCTTCATTTGTAACATTTTATTTCGTATGAATACTAGAAGTATGTATTTTATCTGTCTGTTTAATTCTGACATTTTTACAAGTAAAGGTTGTTTGGAGTGTTATGATTTTTCATTGCTTAATGCCAGCCTTACAGCGTTTGGATAGATGGAGCTGCAGTCACTGGCTCTTGGATTGCAGTAGTTGTCAAGCAGATGTGAAACATAAACAAATGTTCATTGTCTTTGGTAGCACTGCTGCGTTTCACTTTCTGTGTACTTATCTGAAAGGTACTTCAGACATAGCATGTGGTTATGGTTGCAATTTGTTCTCCACATGTCCTATTTGGTCATTGTGATATTTCAGTGCTACTCAAATCTGTACTGTAGGCAAGTCATTTACATAGCCGGCTTGTGCACATTTTGTTCGTATCAGTCCGCCTTGAATTATTTTTGTAGTCCTGAACTTTCAGTAGCTGTCCTATTCATTTCTTCTCATTCAGTTGACCTATAATGTGCTACTGTTGATTGTTCACCACATCAGTATAACCACTTGGCCTTATAGAGACAACTGTGTTTGCTGGTTTTTCTACTGGTTTGTTTGTAAATGGACTTTTTTGTAATAATTCTTTTGTATTGAAGACTTTTGATTTATAGCATTGCAGCTGCTAACTTCAGCAGTCAATTGAAACCACAGCAGTCAGTCACATAGCATTATTTTGCACAGTGGTATCAATCATTTAACTTTGATCTGACCAAAGTGACATCAGTCTTCTAGTTGTATTGGGCCAATTAGTGTGTAACAAATAGAAAAACATACAAACATGGTAGAAAAGGGTTTGAAAAATAAAACAAACAGTTTTGAAGAAAATCAGTCCCTTGTACTGGGCAGGGCAGAGCAGTTCATGAATTCAAAGGTAGAGAATTTTATTAGTAGTAAAGACCATATCACCCGAGTACTCCCCCTTCCCCAAAGACATTTGACAGCCTTTAAGATCACAGTGGGAAGAATCCTGTTTGTTTCCATCCTCGCTTCCATTAGCCACAACTCGCACACGCCACTCTCCCTGTTACTCATACCATTCAGCCACAATTTGCGTGCATATATACAGACAAACACACACTGGCAGTTGTCAATATCCTCCGTTATTTGTGCTGATGAGTCCACATATCAGTTTACATATGAGCACATCTTCCCACCAACTGCAGTTAATCTCCCTGAGGCTAACTCATTTTGCAGCCCCTTTACATGTATCTGTTTTTTTACCAATATACCTCAATTCTTTTATCTACTCAGTACCCAGTTACCCTGCCATTTCTTCCCTAGTTCAGCTTGATCCATCCTTATCTTCAGAAGCCATATCAATCTTTTTAACTGACCCTTCTGACCCAGCAGATGTTCATCTTTTTCACATCCTTCCCTTTTTCTCATCTTGACATTATTTGCAGCTCAAAACACCGTTCTGTGCTCCGCAGTGGCGGCTGGTGACTTCAAATCAAAGGAGGGTTGCAGGAGACAGATGAATGGGTGGGGTCAATGGGAAGGAGTGTGGCCAACTAGAAAGGGGAGGAGCTATGCTCAAAACCACAAAAACGAACTTTAATTAAATACGCCACCCTGGGTGCCAAACCATCATTATGAGAGTCCAATCAAGACAAAATGAAGTGTAGAAGAATAAAAATATTTCAATGCATTGTTTGCATGACAGCTTACTTGATATCTAGATGGAAACAAAAAGGTTGTGAGGCATGAAAAAATAAATTACTTTTTAAATACATTACTGGAATGGCAGTCAAAGTCAAGTATAAGAAAAATGAGCAGCACTCAACTCAAACCACTTCTCCTTGCACTGCATTTCTAATTATAAATTATATTCAGCTTTATTAAAGTACCAAGTAACATGCGGAAAGTTAGAAATCTCTGTGATGCCCCCACTTGTAAAAATGTTTCTTATCCAGAAAAGACTTGCTGCCTGACAACTATCTACTTGTTTCATGGGGAAAACATGATCAAAGTAAAAAATGAAAAGCAAACAAGAAACAAGCTCAAGATACATTGCTTAAAGGATTACTGTACAGGTTATGGACCACACAGGATATTACTGTACAGGTTATGGACCACACAGGATTGGAAGTCTCCAACAAGTGTAATGAGCTTCTTAAAATAATGTAATCCTGTCCTTTATTACAAATACTGTCATATGCATTTCAATACCCAACGCTTATACATTATCTAGTTAAGTATTCCCTGCATGGCAACAACAGAAAGGCTTCAATGTTGGCAGGCTTATTAAAGATTACTTGCATGTTATGATCTCAGACAAGCTTACCTGATGGTCATTACAGCATTGCTACTTAAACACAGAGCAACAGGCACTTTCTGAGTAATGAGCATAAATCAACAGTACAAAAATATGACAGAAACCAGACCATCCTGCAAAATCAAGGACAGATGAAAAGCCACTGTAGTACTTGTGTCTACCTTGGATGGGGGGATACTCTGCACATTTACACTGCATAACTACTCCTTACCTTGCTTGGACACACCCAGAGTTGCTACATGGGGGAGTGGGGTGCAACAAGTATGTCACAATTTGAAATGTCTCTGGCTGACTGTGATAGCCCTGACACATATCTCTCAACCTCAGAGCAAGAAATCTGGACAAAGCCATGCATAGAAGTTTGACAAAGGCCCAAAAATAAGGACAATTTTTTAAATATTGCTCTTATAAACTTAGAAAGATAGTAGAATAGGTCTTGCATTAGTATGAATTTTCTGAAGGATATGAAATCTGAAACTCAAATGTTTGTCATTATTTTCTAACTTCAGTCTTTAATGATTTGTCACTAATTTGCCAAAAAAAAAACAAAGCACAATTTTATGAAAAATGGACCAAAGATGTGATGCAAAAATATAAAACAGCCGCCCTTCCCTCTCACAAAATCATGGTTGAATGGAGCCTCCCCCTGCAGCCATTCCAATGATCCATTACTTGGCTATTTCACTCCATTTACCATAAACACTAATATGCATACTGCTTTACTTCTATGATGATTTGGACTTCATTTGAAAGTTTAATTTTGCATTTTACAGCACAAACACTAAGACATCTGTTAAACAAAGCAATGCAGTCTCACAATGAAAACAGACTTAGCATTAAAACTTCTCTGCCCTTGAAACTCACATTCATTGAAACAGCATTGAAACCCACATTCAAAGAAGATACATTTTGCCAGTGGCAGATAAAGATTAATTTTGGGCTGTTTTCAAATCCTAGGCCCCTTGCACATGAAACATACATGTGCTCTTTGATACACCTTCCTGATTGTACTAAATTATATTCCTTGTACAATACAGTACAGTTGTTAAAGAGCATTTTACATGTATTGTTTTGAACATTTTTCCAGTAAACAATGAAACAAAATGCATGCACCCATAATGACAAAACTGCCCAGTTCAGAACATTTCTATCATAAAAGTCTACTCAAACTTCTACGGTCCACCATTATCAGTAAATATGCACAATTCTACAGTCCACCATTATCAGTAAATATGCACAGTCTCTGAAGAAGTAAAAGTCATCTAAATAATTCCACATTAAAGAAATCTGTAACTAATAAAGAGGTTGCTACTAACAAACACCTTTATATTTCATGGTTTCATCGAAAAATATTGTCTTTTACCCCTGAGGAATAAATTGCCTATATTACATAAAAAAAAAATGATAAGCTAGTAATATTACAGTAGGAAATGGATGGCAAACTGATAACAGGCTCATAGTTAGTATCTTTGCCAAAGAGGACATTCTGACTACGGCAGCATCCATCCCTTGTGGGAGTAGAACCCACAGCCTTCTGCATCAAAAGAAAGTACACAACCTGTTGTGCTTTTAACAATGCAAGCAGACTCTGCATAAGCAGCACTAAACTTCTCTTCCCCTGCAGCTCTCAGCATCTTGTAAAATCTACTCAATACTCAACTGCATCTCAACTTTGCAGCACAAGAAATCTGGAAAAAGCCAAAATTTTTGGGGAGGGAGGGTCACAAGCCCAAAAACCAGGGACACATTAAACATTGCTTGTATAATCTTGGAAAGTTGCTAGAATAAAATGCTGTGTTACCACCATACATTTTACTGACAAGGTCCCTGTACAAAACGGTCAGAGCAACATACCACTACGCCAGATCAGCTGCTTTGTGAAAGAGAGGAAGACTGAAACTTAAATGGCTATCATTTAGTGAATTCAGTTCTCACCATAGCTGTCAACCACTTAGCACAAAACACCTGGACAAAACCAGTAATGAGGGAATACAGCCCTCAAACATATTCAGTGAATTCAGTTCTTGCCATAGCTGTCAACCTTAGCAGAAAAAAACTGGACGAAGCCAATAATGAGGGAATACAGTCCCAAAAATAGGGGCAAATTTCAAATATTCATCTTATGAACTTAGAAAATTGCTAGAATAAAAGGTTGTGTTACTATGTATTTTCTGAAGAATATGAAGTCTGAAATTCAAATGCCTGTCAATTTTACTTCTGATGGAACAAAAACAATTTTTAGCAAAGGCCCAGGGAGAAATACTGCAGACATGTGTCTTTGTAAAATGGCAGGACAGCAGAGGAAATCCACACAAACACAGGGAGGAAATGCAGACTCCACACAGAAGGCACCCCAGCCAAGAATCAAACCAGAAAACCTATAGCTGTGAGGCAACAATGCTGCCACTGCACTATCAAATATTTAAGGAATTAAACATTCAGAAACCTGAAGTCTGAAATTCAAATGCCTGTAAATTTTATTTAACATTTGTTAACCAGGACAGTCTGACTTGGAACAAAAACTAAATTTTCAGCAGAGGCCCAGGAAGAAATAATGCAGACATGTCTTTGTAACATGGGAGGACACAAACCCACGGAGAAGATGCAGACCCCACCCAGAAGGCATCCCAGCCAAGAATCAAACCTGAGAACCTGTAGCTGTGAGGCAACAATGCTACCACTGCACCATCAAATATCTAAGCATTTAAACATTTAGAATCCACAGATATTATGAGGAACAGAACAGATCAAATTTGAGGCAAAATCTGCAAATTTTTTACAAATGGTGGTCGGTAGGGAATTCAGGCCCTTAACACTTGCATAAAAGGTACAAGGTTCAAGCCTGAGGTATTCCCTACCACACCACCATGAGTTTTCTCTAGCCACCAGTATATAGCAACTGGGGCATTTTATACACACACACACACACCTTGCCACCGAGCCAAATAAATGCTCCCCTTGCCGCCGATATCCAAACAGTCCCCAGTCTGGAGTGCCTCCATTTCGTGACGTCACCGTTGAACAGACTGCTGGGCATCTTGAATCCGAGATGCCTTTTCCCCCTATCTAGACTGCTGAGAAAGCAGCCTGCGAGTGTTCCCGTCTATTTTAGAGCGTGCGCGCACTTCTGGGAATTTACGGTGTTTGTTTTTGTGTTTCTCGGTTTTATTTTTATTTGTTTTTTAGGTGGGAGGGCTGCAGCCCTATAGCACGAGCCACCCCTGGTGCTCTGCAAACTTCCTCCATCCATTACCCCAAGCAAATGGAACTCGCAGGTCCACTGAATTTCTTGCCCAGAGACTTCTCATGGGAGTAACTGCATTGTTGCCCACAAACCCTTCACTTCCCTACAGGCCCCAATCACATATGTTACCATCCTACCATTCCTCCTTAACTTCTCTTGAGTAATGTACCATCATTGTAAAAAGTGCATGTACATGTCCCAAACTGCACTTTTGCAGTCTTTTACCCTTGATACACCCCAGACATTCTCTTCATTCCTCAATCCCTTGTGTCTCTTAGTCCATCTTTTACACAGTCTATCCATACCATGCAGCCCCTGCCTTTTTCCTATGTCCTTGTATGTGTGTACTACTCTGTCTTCTCTGATCATCCTCTGCTGATCCAACTTTGCTTCCAGCCCCTTATCCTCTCTGTACACCTTCATCTAATGCCTATTTCTTTAGAGTTTCTAACCAGCAGCCAATCCTCAATGGCTAGTCCTATTCTTTCCTATGCCTCTTAAAACACATTGTTTCCCCTTTCCCAGACCTTCAACCTATTTACCTCATCTAACCCCCATCTCTTTGATTGGCTACTCCACTTTACCATTTTTCCAACACTGCTTTCCTGGCATGCTACCCACTCTGCCCAGATCCTTCTAATCAGCCTGCAACCTTTTGATTAACCTCATCCAAATAACTCTGCCCTGCTTACCTGTGTTCCTTTTACCATATCTTAATGATGTGTCCAAATTGTCTAATGGCTTTAAAGCTGTTATCCTTAAGCCACTAAGCCTCCAACTAGCTTTGAACCTTTTCATTATCTCTATGCACCATGTTCCTGTTCCACACTTTTTTGCCACTTTTTCTCCTGCTTTTCCCAAGAAGCAGGTTGTATGTTCATGTAGGTAAATTAACTAGCAGCAGTATTGCCATTTTAATGATCTCAGTTGTGCTGGCCAGTGTATCCACCCTCTATTTTCATCTGTTCAGTGCCTTAAAAATCAGCTTGATGCCTCTGCTTAGCTTCTCCTATAGGTGGAAGCACTCTGATAATTTATATATGATCTATTCTGTGTGCTGTCCCTCTTCCACAACATACAATCATTCTGCATTCCAATCTATTAAGTTCATCCTTAAAACTACCTACATACTTCAAACATGGGCATGCCAATACACAAAAACAGGCTAATCTCTAAACCCCCATGTACCAATACAAAATGACTAGCTACAGGGCTATTCATCTTTCGTCTTCTAATATCTCCCAAATGTTCCATTATTCTTAACCTTCACCTTTCTCTTAGTTTGCCCAATATACCACTTAATATCCTGACAACCACATCCAGTAATATACACAACACCCTGGGAATTGCAATTAAAAACCCCTCTAGCCTTATATAACCTGCCATCGATTTTACACCCACTTAAATTAACTATACCACATGCCGAGCAGTTCCCACATAGTCGTGTACCCACTCTCTCATCCATTCTACTGATCAAACCATCCCTACTTAATAATTCCTTCAAATTGCTATACCTCCCATAAGAGAAAGTGGTTTGAAGTTCACTTGTCATCTGAATTCTGTGAACATCACCTTTTTGGATGTGGAATTGTATGTGGACAGGTATTTTGTGATTCAGTTTAAACCCTATAGGAAACCTACTTCTGTTAACAATTTTCTCCATGCTGATAGTATGCATCCTCCGTATTTGATTAAATCCCTACCATATGATGAATTTAAGAGAATTTATCAGAATACTTCTGATGATGGCCTTAAAGAAATATTTTTGAATGAGGTTCACAATAGATTAAGCTCATGGGGGTATTCTGAAGCTATGTTGATGGAGGCCCGGAATGGAATTCAGAGTAAACAAAATAGATATGGTAATAGGTGCTTGAATATGTATGGAGATGATAGAAAATGGAATAAAGAACAGGAGAGGTTGTTTTTTGTGGCAAAATACTCCCCGTTTCCAAACGTCTTGGAGAAAATCATTAAGGAATTTTGGTATATAGTTTCTGAGGATGTGACTGCAAGGCATCTTTTTCCTAAACATATTACTTTCTCATATGAGAAGTATAACAATTTGAAGGAATTAAGTGGGGATGGTTCGATCAGTAGAATGGATGAGAGAGTGGGTACACGACTATGCGGGAACTGCTCAGTATGTGGTAGGGTTAAGAATTTAAGTGGGTGTAAAATCAGTGGCAGGTTATATAAGGCTAGAGAGGTTTTTAATTGTAATTCCCCGAGTTTTGTGTATATCATTGTTTGTGGTTGTCAGTTTACCCAATAAACCATTTAATATCCTAAGAGAAAGGTGATGGTTAGAATAATGGAACATTTGGGAGATATTAGAAGACTAAACATGAATAGTCTTGTAGCTAGTCATTTTGTGTCTGTACATGGGGGTTAGAGAGAAAGACTAGTGTATTGGCATGCCCATTTCTGAAGTATGGTGGTAGTTTTAAGGATGAACTTAGTAGACTGGAATGCAGAATGATTATAAATTTTAGAACGCTGTCCCCTAGGGGAATGAATATTGATAGTATTCTAACTTTGTAGGTGGGAATTTGTTAAATTTGTTAACAAAAATTTGTAATAAGTTGTTGGATATGTATATATATTTGTATTAAAAATGTATTTTAGTTTGCTTAGTTTTTGTATAAGTGGGGATTTTCTTAAAAATTGTGTGGGGAATGTCCATTTTATTGATGAATTGGTTAAGTGAATAATTAATTGAATATAATAGCACTTGGTGATAAATAGGGTGAATGTTTGATGTTTAAATTATTCCATAGAAGGTGAAAAGCCAAGGTACTAAAATAAATTTCACTGAATGTTATACCTTGTGTTTCAGTGGACTTTGTTGGCATTGTTCCCAGCTTCTTTTGTCTTCTTTAATTAGAGGTATCCTGTTGTGGGCCACCTTTTTGAGTAAGGATTGCATGAGACTGATTCCATGTTACTTGGACATATTGCTCTTGAATGGCTGTATTAATTAGAATTGAGATTGGGTGAGAGGTTATTCGTGCTAAGGCAGTAGATGTTAATGTCTTGAGTAATTTTCTGATGTAGTCTGTAGAGATATGGTTGAAGTTAAAGTACAATGTTTTTTTCAACCTGGGATGTAGTTGTTTAGCTTTGTTGATTTTTCCAAGAGAGATGGCAGCTTGTAAAAAATATATTAATTTTGCTTGTTGTGTTGAAATGCAGGGTCTAGCGTAGTTTTTTTTTCCTGATTTGGCTAACTTAATGAAGGTGTTTCAAAATAGCTCTGGGTTAGCTTTGTGTGTTTTCAATGAATATAAATCTTTTTCCTTTTTTTCTGTAATGTGTTTTGTATCTTATTTCAAAGTGTATGTATAGTTTGGTAAAGTTTATTACTTTGCTGAGTTTTATCTTTTCACAGGTTTTCAATGCCTTCTGTCTCTAATTGCTAATATTTGCTTGGTTTCTGGGGATAGCTAAGATGTGAGTGATCTTTTTTTCACTTTCTATCTTTTTAGAAGTTCTGAGTTGAAAAATTCAACAGCTTCCTCCACAGACGGGAGTTTTAGTAGGACCACTGACACTGTTGTAGTAATGTGGATGGTGACAGTTTGTTCTTGGTGCTAGGAGTGTGAGTAGAAAAAAATGTGATGGATTTTAGTAGGGGCACTATAACTAGAGTTTTTATGACTGAGAGATGGGTGTTCATTAAATAATCATAGTGTAAGTGTTGTCTGTTAGTCATTCTTGAGAATTTGTTTCACAAGTGAGTTGTGTTGGAGATACAGTGGGCATTTCCATGGTTGTGTGTGTCTGTGTGTTGGGAGGAGTCTGAAGCTGTAACCGTGTTGGCTCTTGTTATAGCTTGTGAAAGTTTTGAAATATGTGAATGATACTACTCTGTAGATTTAGGGGTTGCTGGTGGTTTAATACTAAGGTAAGTAGTATGTTTAATTAGGAGGAATCAGGAAGCTGTAAAAGTAGGATCTGGGGAAGGGAGGAGAATGAAGTGGTTCACCAGATGTGTAGTTGCCAAGTGATGTGTGCATGCATTCTACAGAGATCGAGGTAGCTCCTTCATGTTCACATGTGAGTGTATTTAAGTTGAAATGTTATTAAACACAGATGACCTTTTGTTACCAAGATATAGACAGTGTCTGTTAGTGTATCAGTCACTGGAACTGCATGTGGGAGAATGCAGTGACTGTATGGATTAGTCAGTACATCTGCTGGAGTTTGGTTTCATTGTATATGGCAACTGGATCAAGATCAAAGGGCAGAGGCATACAACTAGGATGTAGTGAGGAGGATTGTTTCTTGCAGCCCTGGAAGGACACCATGTACAAAGGATGCATATCACTACTTACTTAACACAGTAAGGCAGGTTTAATAAACCAGGCTGTCTCAGCACTGCAGGAAATACTAGAAAAGCCTGAGTGAGTGAGGGACTTCAGTAAGGATGCCATTTGCTTTCTTTTTTTCACAGGCTGTGGGGGTTCCTAAAGGGAGGGGGGCAGTGCAAAGAGCATGCTATGAATGTCTTGTCTTACTGGAAAATATCCTTTCCTACATTAGGTGGAAGGTAAAATAGTGTGTGCCTACAATGTGTGTCTGATAAGAAGCACATGATGACTTAGACCCATTATAAAATGCAGATTGTATTTGCAGACCACTTATTGTAAAAGTGTTGTTTTTTAATAAATCCATTTGTATGATTAACATACGAATGTTTCATCCATTCTGAATTTTAGTTCTGTGTGGGTTAAATATGACTGAATTTGGTCAAAATAGGTCTGTTCATAAACATTTGATAATACTAAGTCATGTATTTGCTAAGAATTTACAGGTTGTTAGGTGTAAAAATAAACCTTACTTTGGAAACCTTCTACTATTGGGATTTCCTCCTGTGCTTTCCCAGTTTTCAGCAGATTTTCTCTGTCCGGTCTGAGCTCATAGAGAACAGATGTTTCCTATTAGTATATTCCATGGTGTCACAGATTGACATACAAGAATGTGCCCCACCCATGTACTCGCTCACTTCTTTTCAGCCTCCTTAACAGTTAAGATCTCTAGTGTATTTTTTGTCATGGAAAAATTTGCACCTTTTAATATTTATAAATCTAAAACCTTCCAAGTGTTCCTGCCTTTGTTAGATGATCATGAGCCATGACCTCCATGCTGACATTGTCAGTAATACTTGGGCAAGTCAAGCACTGCCATAAGTGACAACATTTTAGCCTTGCCACACAAATGCAGAGCAGAGAAATATTTGGCTTTACCCAAACTCTCTGAAGATGATAATGGGGTAAAGGTGCCCACTGCAGTGGCTGGCAGGAGGATCCCTAGCAGGATCTTGAGATTGAGGGAGTTTGAGGACAAATGTTGGATACTTCCTTCTCCTACACATGTATTCTTATGGCCTTCAGACATCGCCAGTTGCCCCTTGCCTAGCAAGGAAGTTGGCTCCTCTCTGCTGTTAAAGGCCAGTGAAAGAAGAATCCCCCGACACACACCAAAAACCTGGGGAGGTTGCATCCCAGTATATCCATCTGCCTTACTGTTGCTCTTAAAGAGTATGCTTTCATCTTGTATACTTCAGGGGGGCAGTCTCTCAAGTCCTCCTGTGTGTGCTTGGAGTACACACTCCCAACAGAGGAGCAGAGATGTCTGCTACCTGGAGATCCCTGAACTGATCAAGATAAGTAATTTAGGGATGAGGGGTTTCCTTGGTCCTCCTTGCCTGTAGGGTCTTCAGAGAAACCTCCAGTATTCATCAGCTTTATGTCTGGTAAGATTTCTCCTCACAGGTGTGGTAGCATTCGAAAGACATGCGTGGAATGGGCGTGCCTTCGTTGAAGGTTGGGCGTTGAGCTGGCACCTCGGCACCATAAAAATCTACTGCCAATCATTAGCAGACGGGAGTTCCGCTGTGGCGACCCCTAACCGGGAAAAAGCCTAAAGAAGAAGAACAACATATTTGTGGATTATTTTATTCTTTTTATATGTTATTAGCTGCTTTGGCTCATTTGTTCAGGTGTTTACCTGCTCAGGATGGAGTGGCTAAGGGAGGCCATATGTGATGTTCACTTCCAGGGAGAGGTTCACTTTGGGAATGCCTTCCAAGACGTGGTGGAGGACCTCAAAAATGGAAACAGGAAAGCACCACCATGAATGATTGATATGATGCTCCTTGTACCCTTCTTCCAGGTCACCCCATTTTTGTAGGAAGAAGTCCCATAATAAAAGTAGGAGGGCCCCAAGTTGTCGGGCAGTGATGCCTTGTTCATCTGTGCCAGTAATGTCCGTGAAGTAGGTGGCCTCACTAGCTCATAACTTGCAGTCCTAACTGATGGCCAAGTCTGACTTAGGGGATGGCTGTCTGCATGAATCATGCAGTAAAGAACCATAAAAAGGAACTGCTGGATTCCATGTGTGTTCGTGGTAGGCCACATTTCAGAGCTTTGACGTCCTGCCCTAGAGGTTCCTCCATTCAGACATGGTCATTTACAAAGCTGTTAAGACAAGCCCAGACTGTAACCCAAGGGGGGCCATAGAGCTGTCCCTCCTTTGAAAAAAGGCCAAGAGTTTTACCCTCACCTCCTTTGCTTTGGGGGACAGGAGACTTCAATACAGTCTAGGACCACAGTGACTTTAGCATGCAGATCAATATGTTGTGTTCCCTTTAGAGTGGGTCCATCCTTGCTAAGTTGTAGGACAAAGGCATCAGATGTTGGGACTAGTTGGCAATCCAAACTTTCCCAGGCTGCTAATCACCCCCATCTCATAATGCACCACTCTTGTGTTCCCTTTCCAGATCTTTATTACCCCATAAAGAACTTAAAACAGTTTCCTAATTGGACCTCTACTGCTTTTCTAATAATCATGTTAAAAAGTGTAGGGAGTGCTTTTCTTATACAAATTGTGCTGACTGAATATCCTGTTTGTTTATAGTTTCTCTTTTTTTACATTTTGCAATTAAAAAAAATTCCTTTCAGAAATTCTTATTTTCCTATGAGGCCTAGGACTGCTTTAGTACCTTACTGATTTCAGCTGACATTCTCTGTTGCCTCTAGACAGCTATTTTTAGCATTTTCACCCTTTTTCCATTTGACTTTTTTAATTTTTTTTTTTTTTACATTTTAAAAAAGTTATTGTTAGTTTTTTCCTCATTTATTGTGTATATTGTCTGCTTATTCAAGCATTTTTCTGCAATTTGTAAGTTTTGGAGTTTTTTTTTTGTTCTGCCCTTTTTCAGAGGAATATACATTTATTGTTGATACTGTTGAGCCTTGGCTGTTTGTTACTGGTATTTTGGTAGTGGCCCTTGTTTAATCCTAGAGTGTTGGCTCCATAGGTGTTTCTGTAGAGAGAAAATACTTCCACAAGCCAGGTTTGATAAGTGCATAACTTGTTAATGGGAGAGCCGTACTCCCTGTAAGTGTTCTATTTGTTTTGAGTTCCCATCTATACCCATTCACAAGAGGGACAGACTGCAATTGTACTTGTTTAAGAAATCTTTGTCAGCATGGAGTTCTAACCTAAAAGGCTCAGATTGAGTACTACCCTGGCATTGAGATCAACTGAACTGTCAGTCTTTACACCAGCAGAAAGATTCTGCTGTTGTATTTGTTAAAAACATTGAAGAGTAAGATATACAATTACCTATGTATTTCCTTTCATTCATCTGAAGTAGCATCAGTATTATGAAACCTATTGTTAAGAAGGTTCCCATGAAAGTAATAAACAATTGTGTGTCTCCTTTGCCTGTAAAGGTCATGACAAGTAGCCCTTATAAATGTACAGGGTAATTCTCTTACTTGTTGTGATATAGTTGATACTGTATCTAATAAGGAGGTTGCCATAAAACTGGAATTCTCCTTCTGTGCCAAGACAACGCTGTGTACCTGTACCATTTGATTTTAACAGTTACAACAATATTGCAAAAGCCTTCTAACAAGCTCAACAAAAATTTTCTTTCTTCCTCGTCTTTTCTTTCCAGTCTTTTGCAAGAGATAGAAAGTTGCTTGCCACCTACAATCCCTTGCCCAGTATGTTGAATCACTCCTCACTGGTCCTTATGTTTGTGACATCAAATCGAAAGAGGCCTGCATCGACCAGTTCACCATTGATGACAGCTCCTCAACTTGTATTACCTGCTGAGACATCAGTGTCTTATTTGGAGTTAGTGTGGCCTTGTCACCAGTATTGCTGACTTTTGCATCGGTGTCTGTCTAGGGAGTTGCAGGCAATGATACTCTTGGCCTTCATGGTGTATAATATTAATAATTTTAAGTTAACAGGAAATTTATGGGGAATTCTGATCCCAAGGCTTTGCCTCCAATTTCAGTCTACTGTTCCAAGTGATTCTACTGCTGAATTTAAGGTCCTGCGGGTTGTTATTTGAAACAAATAGACTAAGGCACTTCGGCAACTCACACCTTTTCAGCTAAAAAAAAAAATAGCAACAGACAATCTGTTATTGACATAAATGTGTGTTCGAATCCAAATTACTTCATTGAAGATGTGAGCATGAACCTTTTTTTTTTTTTTTTAACCGGGAAAAAGCCTAAAGAAGAAGAACAACATATTTGTGGATTATTTTATTCTTTTTATATGTTATTAGCTGCTTTGGCTCATTTGTTCAGGTGTTTACCTGCTCAGGATGGAGTGGCTAAGGGAGGCCATATGTGATGTTCACTTCCAGGGAGAGGTTCACTTTGGGAATGCCTTCCAAGACGTGGTGGAGGACCTCAAAAATGGAAACAGGAAAGCACCACCATGAATGATTGATATGATGCTCCTTGTACCCTTCTTCCAGGTCACCCCATTTTTGTAGGAAGAAGTCCCATAATAAAAGTAGGAGGGCCCCAAGTTGTCGGGCAGTGATGCCTTGTTCATCTGTGCCAGTAATGTCCGTGAAGTAGGTGGCCTCACTAGCTCATAACTTGCAGTCCTAACTGATGGCCAAGTCTGACTTAGGGGATGGCTGTCTGCATGAATCATGCAGTAAAGAACCATAAAAAGGAACTGCTGGATTCCATGTGTGTTCGTGGTAGGCCACATTTCAGAGCTTTGACGTCCTGCCCTAGAGGTTCCTCCATTCAGACATGGTCATTTACAAAGCTGTTAAGACAAGCCCAGACTGTAACCAAAGGGGGGCCATAGAGCTGTCCCTCCTTTGAAAAAAGGCCAAGAGTTTTACCCTCACCTCCTTTGCTTTGGGGGACAGGAGACTTCAATACAGTCTAGGACCACAGTGACTTTAGCATGCAGATCAATATGTTGTGTTCCCTTTAGAGTGGGTCCATCCTTGCTAAGTTGTAGGACAAAGGCATCAGATGTTGGGACTAGTTGGCAATCCAAACTTTCCCAGGCTGCTAATCACCCCCATCTCATAATGCACCACTCTTGTGTTCCCTTTCCAGATCTTTATTACCCCATAAAGAACTTAAAACAGTTTCCTAATTGGACCTCTACTGCTTTTCTAATAATCATGTTAAAAAGTGTAGGGAGTGCTTTTCTTATACAAATTGTGCTGACTGAATATCCTGTTTGTTTATAGTTTCTCTTTTTTTACATTTTGCAATTAAAAAAAATTCCTTTCAGAAATTCTTATTTTCCTATGAGGCCTAGGACTGCTTTAGTACCTTACTGATTTCAGCTGACATTCTCTGTTGCCTCTAGACAGCTATTTTTAGCATTTTCACCCTTTTTCCATTTGACTTTTTTAATTTTTTTTTTTTTTACATTTTAAAAAAGTTATTGTTAGTTTTTTCCTCATTTATTGTGTATATTGTCTGCTTATTCAAGCATTTTTCTGCAATTTGTAAGTTTTGGAGTTTTTTTTTGTTTTGCCCTTTTTCAGAGGAATATACATTTATTGTTGATACTGTTGAGCCTTGGCTGTTTGTTACTGGTATTTTGGTAGTGGCCCTTGTTTAATCCTAGAGTGTTGGCTCCATAGGTGTTTCTGTAGAGAGAAAATACTTCCACAAGCCAGGTTTGATAAGTGCATAACTTGTTAATGGGAGAGCCATACTCCCTGCAAGTGTTCTATTTGTTTTGAGTTCCCATCTATACCCATTCACAAGAGGGACAGACTGCAATTGTACTTGTTTAAGAAATCTTTGTCAGCATGGAGTTCTAACCTAAAAGGCTCAGATTGAGTACTACCCTGGCATTGAGATCAACTGAACTGTCAGTCTTTACACCAGCAGAAAGATTCTGCTGTTGTATTTGTTAAAAACATTGAAGAGTAAGATATACAATTACCTATGTATTTCCTTTCATTCATCTGAAGTAGCATCAGTATTATGAAACCTATTGTTAAGAAGGTTCCCATGAAAGTAATAAACAATTGTGTGTCTCCTTTGCCTGTAAAGGTCATGACAAGTAGCCCTTATAAATGTACAGGGTAATTCTCTTACTTGTTGTGATATAGTTGATACTGTATCTAATAAGGAGGTTGCCATAAAACTGGAATTCTCCTTCTGTGCCAAGACAACGCTGTGTACCTGTACCATTTGATTTTAACAGTTACAACAATATTGCAAAAGCCTTCTAACAAGCTCAACAAAAATTTTCTTTCTTCCTCGTCTTTTCTTTCCAGTCTTTTGCAAGAGATAGAAAGTTGCTTGCCACCTACAATCCCTTGCCCAGTATGTTGAATCACTCCTCACTGGTCCTTATGTTTGTGACATCAAATCGAAAGAGGCCTGCATCGACCAGTTCACCATTGATGACAGCTCCTCAACTTGTATTACCTGCTGAGACATCAGTGTCTTATTTGGAGTTAGTGTGGCCTTGTCACCAGTATTGCTGACTTTTGCATCGGTGTCTGTCTAGGGAGTTGCAGGCAATGATACTCTTGGCCTTCATGGTGTATAATATTAATAATTTTAAGTTAACAGGAAATTTATGGGGAATTCTGATCCCAAGGCTTTGCCTCCAATTTCAGTCTACTGTTCCAAGTGATTCTACTGCTGAATTTAAGGTCCTGCGGGTTGTTATTTGAAACAAATAGACTAAGGCACTTCGGCAACTCACACCTTTTCAGCTAAAAAAAAAAATAGCAACAGACAATCTGTTATTGACATAAATGTGTGTTCGAATCCAAATTACTTCATTGAAGATGTGAGCATGAACCTTTTTTTTTTTTTTTCTGGTGACAAGAAATGTATGAAAAGGGTACTTCTCATACAAGTGACAAACATATTTTTTTTTTTTTTTTTTTGGGGAATCCCTACTAAGCAGTGTGGGGCCCCTGCTACCAACTCTGAAAATGACTGTACTTCTGGGGTAAGGAAGTAGTTCCCTATGCAAGGACTCCTTTGGATGTCTCATCTTTGACAGAAATATATGAAACACAGTTCCCATGCTTAAACATTAGCCATTTTGACTAATCCCTAAATATTCCTTATCAATTTTTATGGGAATGTCATATTCCAGGCCAAGGTAAGGATTTCTTTGTTTTATAAAAGTTGAAGCCACAAACTGCAATATTCAGTGATACGAAGGATGCGTAGCTTAACCTTTAGGGTGAAACCTCACATTTAAGCTTTACCAGCAGGCTGGGATAAAAGTGATTTAGCAGTTGTTTACAGAAATTACTTGTATATTTCACTTTGTGGAAAACCGACTGCACAGTCTTCTGTTCCTTGCATACATGCATACTTTTTTTAAACATCGTTAATAAGTTTGAGAGTAAATGATGGTAGAAATGTATTAGTCTTGTAAAGGTCGTAAGTTATACAGCGATGAAGTACTTTACTTCTTTGTTATTCCATGTGTGACTTTGACCAATGCATTGTGAGCAAGACATGCTAGGTTACCACCATGTCTTATACAAAACTCTGATAATGTTGTACTGCAGAGATGCTATTGTGACTTAGAGCTGTCAGTTTTGAAGATTGCTTTAACAGGGCCACTTTGACTGACATTTAGCCATGAGTGGTATGAGGTGCAAAAGCTATTGCTGTAAGGCTTATTCACCCAGCTTACTTCAGTAGCTGATGGGAGCTATTATGAAAGTAGTAATGTTTGTTTATTGAATAAAAATAATTAATTGTCTAGTTGAGGTTCAGCTAACATTATTGGTAGCGCAGGAGAGAGAGCCTGGGCATGTGAATTTCTTGCTTGGGGAGGGTTGATAAATATTGAACTAGCCTCTAAATTAACCATAACACTAAATTTCCTTACTTTTGTGGATAGGAACACAACCTTGTTTTCTTTTTGCATTAGTAGAATGTTTTCCACTATCTGTGTATGTATACATGCATTATATGCAGACACACTGATCAAATAGTTATCGGGACTCATTTGACTAAATCCTTCTTCACCAAATCAGGCATGATGGCTTCTACATTTAATGTTGGAGGGGGGTGAAAAAGCCGTCTGAAACCACCCCATTTCAAACACTGAACAAGTAAAAGTGCAGCATTCCTCAGATGTCTCTCTTGTTCTTATTTAAAATACCAGTTCTGAGACTTTAGTGTCTTATATGAAGGTGATAGTGGTGAGGAGATTTTTTTTCAATTGTGTCTTTTTATTTCATTTGATTACACAAGATACAGTCATGGACAGGTTGACAGACGAGATCAAACAGGAGTCCCCGTGGACTATGTTTGCAGATGACATTGTGATCTGTAGTGAGAGTAGGGAGCAGGTGGAGAAGACCCTGGAGAGGTGGAGATATGCTCTAGAGAGAAGAGGAATGAAGGTCAGCAGGACTAAGACAGAATGTATGTGTGTGAATGAGAGGGAGGCTAGAGGAATGGTGAGGATGCAGGGAGTAGAGGTGGTGAAGGTGAATGAGTATAAGTACTTGGGATCAACAGTTCAGAGTAATGGTGAGTGTGGAAGAGAGGTGAAGCAGAGAGTACAGGCAGGATGGAGTGGGTGGAGAAGAGTGTCAGGAGTGATTTGTGACAGACGAGTACCAGTAAGAGTGAAAGGGAAGGTCTACAAGAGGGTAGTGAGACCAGCTATGTTATATGGGTTGGAGACAGTGGCATTGACAAAAAGGCAGGAGTCCGAGATTGACGTGGCAGAGTTGAAGATGTTAAGATTTGCACTGGGTGTGATGAGGATGGACAGGATTAGGAATAAGTATGTTAGAGGGTCAGCCCAGGTTGGAAGGTTTGGAGACAAAGCCAGAGAGGCAAGATTACGTTGGTTTGGACATGTGCTGAGGAGGGATGCAGAGTATATTGGGGAAAAAGATGCTAAGGATGAAGCTGCCAGGTAACAGGAAAAGAGGAAGGCCTAAGATAAGGTTAATGGATGTGGTGAGAGAGGACATGCAGGTGGTTGGTGTGACAGAGCAAGATGCAGAGGACAGGAAGAAATGGAAACAGTTGATCTGCTGTGGCGACCCCTAACGGGAGCAGCCGAAAGAAGAAGAAGACACAAGATACAGTCATCCTCTACTGTATATACACATTGCTTTCATGTTGTTACAGTGCTGTCCTTCCAGAGTATAAGTGCATATTCACAATGAGAAATTGAATATGATAGCAAGGAATGTGCATTTACAATTAACACTTCTCTTCTACATAGCCATTTTACGCATGTTTTTCAGCGGTGTTTGTCTCTCCCCTTGATTTCAGAAAAATGCAGCATAGTGGCATTAGTTAGAAAAGCTGATCCCACTTTATAGATTATAGTCCTCCCCTAATATCACTGTATTCCACTTTTTCTATTTCATACTTACTGCTCAATAGCATTCTAACAGTGCTCACTTTTATACTCTTATATAATATCACCAACACTGACATTTGATAATTGCATATCACCTTGTTATCCACACTGTGACTCTGTGTTGAACTACACCAAACTCTATAGTTTCGGTTATCACATACTAGATTGTTACAGTATCTCGTGTATTTTAGCAACTTATTAATGTAATTGACTGCGGTGGTGGTGCTGCGGTAGCGTTGTCGCCTCACAGTAAGACGTCCTGTTCGATTCTCAGTTAGAGCGTTTTTTGTGTTGAGACATGCGTGAATGGGCGTACCTTTGTTGAAGGTTGTGTGTCAGGGGTGGCAACTCGGCATGTAAAAATCTACTGCCAATCATTAGCGGACCGGAGTTCCGCTGTGGCGACCCCTAACCAGGAAAAGACAAAAGACACAACAACTAATGTAATTGACTTTGTAATGTCTGACTGTTTATTGTCAAATGTGATCTGAGCTCTTTATGTTATGTTTGGAGCTTTTCTGTCCCGGGCCTCCACTGAAAATAGGTCTTGTGCCCAGTCAGACTTCCCTGATAACTTATTTACTTATTTTACATGTGTTTTTCTTCACACAGACATGGTTGTAAGAGGCATGGGTACTTATGTGGGCCACTTTCTGTGTCATTCAATCATTATGTTTCCACTATAGGCAGGAAATCCTTCTTTCTGACCCAGTTCATTTTCAGGGGTGTATCCTCACATTCTGTTGAAGCCATCATACAGTTGTACTCTTCCCTTGTTAAACACATTATCAAATGCAGTGCCCCCTTTAGTATGTACAAATCCAGATGTATTGCACAACTGGAAAGGCTGCAAAGATTTCTAACCAAGAACATTAAAAAGTCTTAAATCCTTCATCTACCTCGATAGATTAGCACACCTGTCATTATACTTGGGTCATGTCATAGTAGCTGATACTCTACTAAGTCTCACTTTTCAAGCCAGGAAAGATCCAGTCCTGTTTGACCTCATTTCTTTGCAAAGCCATTGTGTCTACACATAGCCACACTGGGGAACTAAATCTGCTCTGACAAATAAGATCATTTGGATGTTTTGATTCCTAACTCAGTGTATTCCCAGCCTACAGATCAAAGTGCTATTTCAGATACCGTTAAATCTAGTCTTGGTGATTGACTAGATGGACACAGATTTGTGCCGTGTGTGGCCATTTAGGAGGTGAGCACTAGTAAGCTGTTGAAAAGAGCAGAAAGACCTTTTTAAGTGTGTCTGCTTAAATGTGCATAGGGTTTGGCATCTTAAGGTCCCTGTGATTGCTTGCCTGGAATTGGTCCTGTGGCAGCTAGCACAAAGGATTAAGGCTGCAAGCTGCTGCTTCTAGCTCAGAGTATGTTTCTCTCTATCTCCATTTCCTTCTGGGTGACTGAGTAACTCCTTGAACCCGGCACTCTTGTTTGGTTTCCCCCTGTAAGGGAACATTTATGTCCATTGAGATTACCTGTTTAACAAATTAATAAAATAAAAGGAAAAAAAGCTGTTGTGTTTGACAATATTATCAGCAAATATGATCAACATTACAGCAGTTTTACAATGAAGAACTGAAATTTTGAAGTTTTCCTAAATTAATACTATTTGACTTCTTTACATGAAATTTTTAGAAACCAGTTTTTTTGGACAGGTGCTAATATAGGGTAAGTTTTTGATACTGCACAATTCCCCTGGTCTTACTGGCACAATATCAGAATTATAGCCTGGTAGACTTCCGTTATAGAACAAAGATCATTTGCCTTTCTGCCTTGCCAATTCTATAATGTGTGCCATTAGGTAGTTTTGTGGGATTATCATGCGGCTTAATTTGTGCCTTTTATTTAATTGTTTTATTTATTTACACTGCCAACTATGTTAGTTCCAGTAGGCCAGAAGCCTCTTTTCAGGGGATACTCATAGTGGTATATGTACTGATTAGGCTTTATGAGAGTTAGTACAGAACATTCTGCAGGCCAGTGTGAGGCATGTTTGTAACTCACTTAGGGTTCATACCAAGCTGCAAACATTGGCATATCTATACACTGTCATGTCTGGTTAAAAGACTTTGCTAGAGACACTAAGTGACCTTTGTAAACTCATTATTTGATGGCTCCACAGTTTTAAGCCTAATGTAGCACCTGGATAACATGAAAGGGAAGATTTAAGAACTATTTGTGTCAAGTTTCAGACTTTGCTGTGCCCTTTTTGTAGGTTGCAGCAGAGTCCCTGTCATATTTGGTTCTGGCATGGTCAGCTGCACCATAATGTCATAGGTAAGTACCAGGGTAGCTGTTAGTGATGGCCATTTTAAACCTAACCAGTTTCCCTTTTTGTGCTTAAAATAACATATCTCATTTGTTTATACATTGGCCTTACCCATTCCATGGACGATAATTGTATATTACCCCTAATGAGAATAACTGGGATCATACCATAAATAATTTGAGGAGGACCCATACATGGGATAACGCATTTAGGAGCTGCCTCTGTCCATTAGTAGTACAGGAGCAGTCCTCTTTCTAGTTCATCGATTTAATTTGCCCTGGAATATGGAAAAATCAATAATCTGGGTAAGCCAGTGATTTTGTGGTAATTTCCAGAATGGTTATTGTTGTAGTGGGAGAGCTGTGGTCCTCCCTCATGAAGACAGTAGTCCACCCCCAAATTAGTCAGGCATAAGTACTTTCACATTGTCCTAATGCAGGACAGATGGATAAGGACAGTAATTTTCATGGGATATGCAGTTCCCTTGCCCAAGACCACCCTGTCAAAAGAGTGAATGAAGAAGACTTCTTAACCCACTAGAAAAAAAGCCATCCAGGCATCCCACCAGAAAAGAATGAGTTGTGGCACTACCCAAAGGACCTCAAACCCAGTCTTGATTTAATTGTCCTAAACCAGTTCATTGCAAAAGCCTTTTAGATGATCATGGACTAGTCCATTCTTATTTCTTTCATAAAGAGACCAGCTGTGCTTTTTGGACCTCCAGGATGTCTATCTGTGCATAAAGTTCACCTATGAATCCAGGAGATGTCTGCATTTCTGAGAAGGAACCAATCATCACCACTTCAGGACTCTTTCATTTAGTTAGACCTCAGCCCACAGGGTGTCCAACAAGTTAATTCTTGCAACAAGCCAGAGGTTGGATGGATGATTGGCATTTTTTTGCACTCTCCATGAATAGGATGGCCTTTGCACAGGAGTCCCTAATCACACTATTGTGACTAACTGTGAATATTATGGAATTGTAGTTGGAGAAATTTGGCTGTTTATGTACATAGACAGCAGTCTGTACACAGTTGCATGCAAGTCTTGCTTATCCACAGACAAGATTCTTCCTCTTCAGTAATTCTTGTACTAGGTAGTTCGGTTGCAGTGTCCCACACTTATTTTGCTTTGGGAGTATAGCAGCAACCATGCTCATGCTATTCTTTAAAATATTTTAAATGAGAATATTTTGGTGTACTTTGAGTATGATGGTCTTGAGTTTCAGATCTCATGACTCTGTGCACAGAAAAAGAAAAAATCCAAAGCTTGCAAAGCTTATTGCACACTCTGAATCTGAATATAGGTACTCCCTTTTCTGGCCGCTACCCTCTTAATGGCCTTCACTGCCGATGCATTTGCCCTAGGGTGGCGGAACATTGACGAGGGTATATTTCCAAGGTGTATGGTTTCCATCAAAGCCCTGTTTGCATTTCATTGTATTGGAGATGAGGGCAGTTATTCTCTTACTCCATGCTTTCCAGGACTCCACACCCCATGGTGATGTAGACATCCACAGTGAAAACATAGTGGTGGCTTGGTATGTCATCAACAAGCAAGGGGAAACCTGTTGCTACCCTATTTGTCAAGAGATGTTTTCTGATTGCAAACCCCATTCCTGGGAACGACAACTCTCTAGTGAACAGGCTCATTCATTGCCTTCTGATGCAGCATGTATTAGTCTCTGTCAGTCCATCAGTAGTACAGACACTGTTCTGCCTCTGGGGAAATCCTTGCTGCAACCTTTTTGGCTCCACGAACAGCACTAAGCGCAGTAACTTCTTTCTCCAAATCCCCACCAGAGGAATGTCCCTGGGATGTTGTTAATCAGTCTGGTATGGATGAAATTTTAGACAAATGTCACAACCTGAAAAATATGTTTTAAAAAAGAGGTTATCCTTTTAGATTTGTTAGTGACATAATGATTGAGGTTGTCAATATGGTTTTTATGTACTTCTCCTTTCATGTAATGTTATTAATAATGTTCAATCTACTAGTAATCATGATGGTAGTACTCTTGAAGAAAGCAGGGGTTTTAAGACCTTTCATTACTGTATTCACCCAAGATAGTTATATGCTAAAAGATATTCTAACAAAAAATTGGTCCATTCTGAGACATGGCAAGAACATCAGACCATTGATAGGATTACAACCCATTATAGTATACAGAAAAGGCAAGAACATGAAAAATATACTTGAGAGCAGTTATACTTATTCTAGTCAGTGGTTAGTTTCTATGAACAAATGTGGCAGATGTAATTATTGTAGATACATAAAAGAGGGCAACACATTTGACATCAATAAAGTGGAAATTAGAATCAATCAGAAATATAACTGTAATTCAGAGAAAGTAGTTTATTGTGCCATGTGCACAACCTGTTCTTGCTATTATATAGGCAAGATTGACAAAGTTAAAAAATCGCATATACGAACACCTATATGATATAAAGAATAAGAGAGAGACTAATGCTCTTAGCAAGCATGTAATGGAGAATACTGATCATAAGTTTAATTTTTTTTATTATAGATAACATTAGTATTGGCATGAGAGAGGAGGTGCATGGTCACTACTACTTGAAAAAAGAGAATTATATTGGCAATTACGTTTGAATGCTGGGAACTGGCCAGGTCTCAACAAACATATTTCCATTAGCCCTATTTTGAAATTTAAAGGAATTAGAGAGGTAAAAACCATCTCCCCATTAGTAATAACATTCATTTTAACAACTTGGATTATTTATTAATACATTGTTAACATATTTATTGTGTTAAAAAGGTAATTTAAGATTATTTATTTCTTAACATTTTAATGATATCCAGTTTTAAATAGTATTTATTTGCATAATATCTATCTCATATAAATACACACTTATATATATAGTCATCTTGGAATATGATTTTTTAGGGTGGTGTGTGCTATGTATAAGGAAGCATTTCTTGCCTGTTTTCAATTGAAGAGTATAAATATTGTGCTTTTAATGATTTAATTATCTTACTTAGTTTAATATTTTGTGTCACTTCCTGTTGAACCTGTATAAAAGGGAAGTGTCTGTATGTTAAACTATCTGATGAAGTCTAGACTTTCTCCTTTGCATACTTCTCTCATTTCCCCTAATTGAAAGTTTATTGAGAAAGTTAGTCAGCTCAAGTCCAAAGTCATTCTGTTCTGGTTCAGGCTTTATGTGCTAGAGAAGGTTTTCTGGATTTTTCCCTCAAAACCGTATTGAGACTGCCATTGTTGTGGCAAGTCCCATCCAGATTTCCACAGCATACATTTAACCACTATTTTCAGTAGTTCCACTAATGATAATGGAGAGACCTTGTCTGCCCTTCTAGGCTAGTCCAGCTTCTCACTTCTAGACAAAAGCCCAGTGCCAGAAAAACTTAAAAAAAAGAAAGCAGATGCATTTTTCCATTTGGAAATTGTAGAAAGGGCTTGATCCTTTTTATTGCTGCTGTAACACCATTCTTGAACCATTTATAGGTTCATAGGTTGGTACTGGGCTATCTGCCCCAAAGGCATATATTAGCCCAGCCATGTTGTGCGGTATTCACCGCCCCTTTAGTAGTTCCCTAGACCCTTGTACTAGCAGCTAGTACCCTTGGCCCCTATCTAGTAGTGCTGTTGGGGTGATCCCTGGTGTGAACTTTCTGTTACCCATCCACTCATCATGGTTCCTCTTGAAGAGTGATAGTGAGGGGCTTTGTCTTATGTAGATCGGGACCCTGTTCCATAGTAAGTGAAGTCTCTACGAAGGGAATCTATCCCTCCAGCATGTTCTATTCATTGTTGTGTTAAAGTTTATATCCCTAGAGCATGTAGCTCGAGTAGATTTGGTTTTGCTAAGATGGAGCATGTTCAACAATTCTGGGTTGGACATGGCTCTGTACGTTAGACAGAGATCGCCTCTGAGAAAGCGGTATGTAACGGAGAACAGTCTTAGCTTTTTCAATCGTGCTGCATAGGGCAACTGTTTGAGGCCAGTAATCCTCCTGGTTAGGTACCTCTTTGGTCTTTCCAACTGATGGAGATGTCTAGCCAGGTACATTCCAATTGGTGCATTGTACTCAATAATGGGTCTGATGAGGGAAGAGTAGAGTGGCACCATTACATCCTTGGATCTTGATGCGAACCCTTTCGTAATGAGATGGGTCACATAGAAGGATTTTCTAACCACTTTGGCAACATGGTTATCAAAGGAAAGCTGACTATCTACTTGGGTCCCTAGATCCCTTATTTCTTCTTCAGATTTCAGGGGACTTGAAATGTGGTTTTGCCTGCTGATAGTTGCGCATGGATGATCTCTGGGGCATCGTGCTGCGCTACTAACCTGGAGATATGGGTATCCTTGATGAATATGGATACACCTCCACCCTTTGTACTGCGATCCGGTAACTGAGGCCAGAAGGTATGATATGAATTGTAACCTGGCAGTGCTGGGGTGCTCTCTTGAGCCTCGAACCAGGTTTCCGTCATTGCACAAACATCGATTTTCTCCATGCTGAGGAGAGCCTCGAGTGTGTGCATTTTGAGGTTGAGACTTCTGGCGTTGAGTAGCATTACCCTTAGTTTTTGGTTACCTGTGCTGGTTACGGTGGTTGGTATCTTATTATTATTTTTCTTTTTCTTTTGCACTAGCTTCAGCAGTTTCTGAGTGTACCTTGCTGCTATTTCTGATTTGCATCAAGGTTCTGATTCTATAATTTTAGCCTCTTTGAAAGTATGTAAGAAGTTTCTGAAGTGTATTTCTTACAAGACTCCCACTCAGGGATTCTGTTCAGTGTTAGATTTATGTTTTGCACTGGAAAAATTACTGTCCCCCTCCCCATTTGAGCTATCTTCTAGAGGAGAGTTAAAGTTTTAGTTTTTTTCTAGTTGTAGTTGCTTCAACCAGAAGAGATCACTATTCATGTGGAGCTGCTGTCCCATTTTAAGTTATTTCTTTTTTTTTCACATAACTGTTTGACATTTCAGCTTATGTATGTAAGTAAATGCCAAACATGAGGTGCAGAGGAGCTCACCTCTGCAAAAATATTGTTTTGCCATTGTGTGTTCACTGTCTAGTGGACCAGTGTTGTCAGTCAGTTCTGATTTTAGTGTTTTGGCTAGTAAACCTTTTTGCCACAGCTACTTGATCACACATTCACAAAGCATTTATAGCCCCAGCATCCAGTGCACTGGCCAAATTTCCTATGGAATTGTTACCTTGCAGGATATGCTTTCATGGTCCATTTTTTTGTTTGTCTCCATTCCATGGGTGGTTTATGCTGTATTCCTTTGATTGTTTCCCAAGCAAAAAGCTTAATGCAAAATGTCCATCAGTATAAGATATTATGGATGTACAAGTACTCATCATATCAGTGAATTATTGAGAGAGCCCTTTATAGTGGGTGACTTTTTTCCGCACAGTCTGTTCCTTTTTTTGGGAGGAAGGGGTGATCGTCTTCACTGCCAACTACTTGAAAGTATACTGGAACAGAGATTCCAATAGTGGAGTCATTGCAAGTGGTGGGGTGTAGTGGAGGCAGACCTCCCTGCAAAAACATTTGTTTTTGTGCTTCTGTTTCTACTGACATTTGATTTTTGTCAACATTTTTGAAGCTCTGTGTCCACACATTCATATTTGTGACACGACTCTGTCAGATTTCTGAGCACATAACCTTTTTAGCACGTCTGACTCTTGCCTCTTTCTTTTTTTTCTGATGCTGCTTGTGATTTTTTTTGTAGCATTAAACACTGTAGAGGATGCCTCAAACTTAGTTATATATAAAACTATGTGAGCACTTACTGTTTTTTAATATAATTCTTTAGGAAGGCACTCTCTGGGTATTTATTATCCTCCCAGCATGTGTCCATACCTAATGGGGTTCCTAGTAAGTCTGGCAAGATTTTTTTTTTATTTTACATCATTACTTTTTCATGTCTTATTGGTGTGCTTCCCCAGTTTCAGTGGGGGGTCAGAAAAAGAGAGATGGGGAAGGACATACCCTCCTAGATCCTGCACGAGATATTATGAAATGGCATGTGCTGTGGAAACTGTGTGCATGTCCAAATAAGCAAGAGGAGGCAAGAATGTGAGCTAAAAACTAGAAATCCCAACCTTGATCCACTGCAAAAAGTCCTGTTGCAGATGTACTATGCTATTTCTTAACACTTCGTAGGGAAGGCCGTTCCATAATGCTGTGATATTCTGAATAAGTAAGCATTTTGAACAGTTGCCAGCACAGAATGCAATGTGACTTTGAGTAAACATACAGTATTGTGCTCACCATTATCTTTGCAGAAAGACTGACACAGCATTAAATTCCATATAAAGTTATTATGTGGTTTATTCTTTTTTTTCAAAAACATTTTTATATTGTTTTCATTATAAACATATGCAAATGTACATATAACATATAGAATAAAACCGTAACACACCTATTTACAATATTTACTTTCATCCATGATAACTTCTCATGGACAAAATGATTGTTTATCAGTATTTGTTCAAAAGGTTTTTCAATTTTTGCCATGCAGTTTTTATGAGTAACGTTATGAGTTCTATAAGAAATGGTTTGCAGTTCTTTTTTTACAAACAACTTTTGCTAAATTAGTAAATCCTTTAATCAAATCTTGTTTACTTTTCCAGTTCAAAGTAATAACTTTTCTGGCAATTGCAAGAATTGACCAGAGTAACTGAATCTGAGATTTAGGTATTACATTAGATATAGGAACATTGAATAGGATTAGTGAGTTAGAAATATGACAGTTGTCAGACCATAAAGCATTTACAAAATATCTGAAGTCTTTCCAGTATTGAACAACATTTCTACATTCAATGAACATGTGAACCCAGTTATCCTCTATTCTCAACATTTACTTTCACTGTTTTTGAGTATAAGATTTATTTTATGTGGAGTATAGAAACTCCTATTCATAAATTTCCATGTATACAATCTCCAGTGTAAAGAAGAGGTACCATACATAGAGTTCAATGACACCAGATATTTGTTCTCCATTAATCTTTACATAGTAATTCCAAAATCCAAGTCAAACTTTAGAGTGTCTTCTGTTAGTATCTTATAGATAGGTGAGATGCTTCATTTTTGATAATCTGTCTTTTCAAGATGCCTAATAAAAAGCTGAGTCAAACTAGGTATAGGTTCAGTCTCTAGGTCAATTGATTCTCTCATTTTGTTTTCTATAAACTGCTGTAATGAGTGTATAAACAACCAACTGTCTTAACTTTTATCAAAACTACATAGAAGAGAGTAATGAAATTGTCCTATATGAATCACAAGATTTGAGGTCTTTACCTTGTTTTAAAATGGGGAAGATAATTGAATATTTCCATGATGAGGGTGTTACACATTTTTGCTTAACCATAGTAAAGGCACTCATCATTTTCTTTATTATATATTCAGGAAAAATCTTATGGAGTTCAGGAATTATTCTGTCCAGTCCTGGATCTTTGATATCTTTTAATTTTTTTATTTGCTATTTCACTTCTGTTAGTGTTATTTGTATATTTAATATGTTATTTTGTTGCATTGACACCTTAGTAGTTAATATTTTCTTGAATAAAAGTATTTATTACATTATCTGTCTCCAAAAGTGTTGTGTTATTATTTATATATTTGTAATAGTTTTTGAACACTTCTAAAATGCCCATTAAGTTAGATGTACTCTTAAATGAACCATCACTTTTATATTTAATCTCATTAATAAGATTTTGATTGTTTATTTTTTTGGATCTTACTGCTATTTTATGTAGATATTTGGGATTTACAGCATAAGATTGTAATTTAAAATTTTCCAGGTTTATGGCTACCTTATGATTCGGAACTTCTAGGTGTTTTTGATTTAACTCCGTAATTTCATTATGTGCTACTTTATTTGGTTTTGCATCCATTTTTATCTTGTCTATGTTTTATGTACGTCTAAAAGTTCTTTGTCCCACTCTCTCCTTTTTTAAGGTACCAAAATTTAATTCTGCCTTGGACTGCACATCATCAAAGTTTAAGCGTATACTTTTCAGGGCTGCGATCTCAAAATCACATAGTATATATATTTCACACTTTTGACAAAACCGTTCTCGGCCAGTAGAGTGAATAAGGCATTCCAAAGGTAGTTATAACATTTTAAGATTTAGAGCTCATTAGTGCATAAAATAGTGGTACTACCTTACTATATGACCCTAGCTTTAATAGACCGTGAATACTATACAGTTGTCTACATGTAAGACCCCTATGGAAATATGTACCATCCATCATCCATATAGTAGCCTTACTGAGATCATACAAATTGTTAACAGTGCTAAATGCATATACCACTGTATTACCGGAGGTTTCAGCGATCCATTTAGCAATGAATGCACCGTCCTTTAGCTTGTACCTGCTTACATCTACATTCAATAAATTCAATTCCCTACTTCCAGGGATGAGATGATATCTACGACGTACTCTTGCAATACGTTGTAATATTGCTCCTCTCCGTGGTACATTATGCACTGCATCTAAAGAAGTAGATGCTAAGCTGTCCTCTAGCAAAACACAAGGCATATCTCTGCTAAGCTGTGCTCTTAGAGCAATATAGGGTTTGTAGTGATGTTAAACTATCTCACTTGGGTCACCACTGTGCTGATGTGGTGCAGATTTCAGGAGTTGGTCACCACTACTTACTAATTTAGTTACCGCTCTACCTTTACAACGGCAGGTTAATTTCTCCTTGCAACACCAGTATCTCTTTTCATTCCTGCTTCGTTCAAGGTAATACAAATACCAATCAATATGAAGCATTGCTTTACCCTTTTGTGGTGATGTTGTGTCATATATGCTTCCTATTTCGCCCAGACCAGGTAAATCCGTATCAGACATTGAAATATGTTTCAAACACTCCTTCCTGGATACAGTATTTTCCCTTTCACTGTTTGGCAATTTTGAATCTAGCCACGTAGTGGGTGTCGACTATTTAAATGTCGACCAATTACGTTGTTGCACAACTGACATGTCGATGATATGGACCGGGATCTCCGTTTGTCGATGTTTTGAACGTTCGATCTTTTAATGATAACCTATATATATATATATATATATATATATATATATATATATATATATCTATAGACTTTACAGGTGTCCCATAGTATCGTATCAGTCATTTCACCATTATCATTTGTTTCCATAAAACATGGAGTTCATAAATTCAAATGCCATGGAACAGCTAGTCACTGTTCCCACGAGAGGAGAAAATATACTAGATCTCATTGTCACAAACATGGGGACAAAATGCTCCACATGTATAGTATCATCCCTATATGAGATCTGATCATAAAGACCATAGTGAAGAACTTCTAAAAGCAAACTTCACACTACTTCAAGACTGGTGTGGTATCCAAGGCAGTCACTTACAAATGCCTTCTATGAACACCTCCAGGACTGCAATGGATCAGGCAATCCCAAATAAACCCTGAAACTCACAGATATGCTCAGATTTATTCCAAAAATACAAAAAAATCACTGAACCCACAGACATTGCCAACATACATACAGACAGACGGCTGAAGTCTAGTCTGCAAAGCTATGGAGAGGATCATAATAGACTCATAAAAAAGATATGGGGACTTGCAGACGTTGGACCCCACCAGTTTTTGGCTTTGTCAAGGGAAGATCATGCCTTTGAACTTGGTGACTGACTTCTTCAGTCACCAAGGCCATTGATGAGGAAAAGAAAGGCAGTCCATACAGCCTACCTTGCAAAGGCTTCGACACAATACCCACTCGGTATTGATGGTAGAAAAACTACCAGCTTAAAATGTAAGCCATAAAGAAGATGATGGGCAAACTGGCACCACGACCCACAGGGTTAGAGTTGCTGAGTTGCTGGCAGTGCGGTCACAAGTCGGGTCGTGTGGTGTCCCACAGGGCTCGGTCCTTGGCCCCTATTGTTTGGCATCTGCTTCTCAAAGTACAGGCCAACATGGGAGGACTTTTGCTGACAAAGTTTGCAGATGACACTGCAAACTACTGCATAGTGAACGTGCATGCATCACG
This sequence comes from Protopterus annectens, assembly GCF_019279795.1. Classification (NCBI taxonomy): domain Eukaryota; kingdom Metazoa; phylum Chordata; order Ceratodontiformes; family Protopteridae; genus Protopterus; species Protopterus annectens. The sequence goes on from NC_056725.1 coordinate 1,723,949,262, forward strand.
ACTTCAGAACTACCATATAGGTGGCAATCCACTAAACAGAAGAAGGTTATTATCAGGACTGGGGACCCAGGTTGACAGTGGCCAAGTGGTTAGAAAGACCTCTCTACATTGCCAACCTGATCAAGAAGGGATTCATCCAGATCTAGTGAGGTCATTGTCCGGAATCATCTCTGGGTCACTGCTGGACAGAGGCACAACAACCAATGGGGCACAGTATTTTTTTATATAAGGGTGTATGAATATTGCCAATGAAATAGGCTAAATGCCTATGTCTATTTCTTTCAATATCTATTCCCTAAAGTCTTTTTACTTAGTTATGTAAAAGCAGGAATTCTCTGTAGAAATCTTAAATCATCTGGTATGCGTAATTAATGAAAAGTTTATGGCATTATGGTCTGAAAGTGGACAAGTCATTATAGATGCGTCACTTATTTTTGAGTATATATTATTTGATACAAAGACCTTATCAATGTTTGTTTGTGTACCAAACCAATATAAATAGTGAGTATAGAATAAGGAATAATGTTGTCTTAGACCATGGATATCTTTAAGATTTATCTGGTTTGTAAAGTCATTTAACTTCTTGGCTTGAGATGTTAGTTTTATTTTACCATTTTTAGAAGTATCATTGCCTGATAATAGGCAGTTAAAATCACCTGTTGCTATAATTTCCCCTTTTGCATTTAAAGTAATCAGGTCCAGATATTTGTCAACATGTTTAGTACTTGGTCCTGGTATCCATTATATATTAATCAAAGTATAATACTTCCTATTGAATTCCAAAATAACCATGCTTAGCATCCCATCTTTATCTGAAATTGTATCTGTAATTTTTGGCATAGTATATTTTTTCATAGAATAAGAGTGCCCCTTCTCTTAGTCTTAAAACATAAATCAGCCAGAATGGTATAGCCATTAAATGAGTATTTTTGTAAGTCTTTTTTTAATAGATGAGTTTCCTGTAAAAAAATGATCTGGCCTTTATGCATTTTGATATATTTAAGCAAACCAGCTCTTTTGACATTGTTGTTCAAACCATTAATATTTAATGATAACCATTTGTAAGCCATTGTCTATAATGTGTATGTTGTTACTTACTGAAAGACCTTTCTTCATTGTTGACTTGAAATCTCCTGAAAACTTACTTATCATGGATGTATAACGTGTATTAAGCACTACTTTCAAAATCCCCAAACTATTTACAAACACATACATGAAACATAAAGTTTCTGGTTCAGATAAAAATTTAACTAATCCATCCATCCACCACCTCTCCAACACCAAAAGACACAAATTATCCATCTCTGCTTGGAGTATAGTATAAAAACAAAACAAAAAAAAAGCATTAGGAAAGCAACTAAAGAAGTCTTAGCCCATGAAATATACATTAGATTGAGTATCCAGTATCACTGAAGCTATATGAATATGTCACATATAACAGTAGCACTTCTGATAAGTAGATATGTTAGAAATACACATCAGATCAAAGTATGTATAAACATTAGACATTGAAGGTTAAGAAGATTGTCAATATTTCCAAGAAACATCAAATGTTTTAACCATTTTGTCAGTCATCTAACATTTTTCATGTAAGGGTCTGTTGAATATATATACATATATATATATATACATATATATATATATATATATATATATATATATATATATAAAACACTTATTACAAAGAAAAGCCTCACAACCCTTTGGTTAGTTACTAAAGGTTTAGATGTTAAGTTGTCTATCTCGCCTTCATTCTTGCTGGTTGGGTTCGGAGCCAATACTCTGCTCCGACTCGGCCATCTTCAAAAACTTGAGAGCTACTTACTGGCTCGAGGCCCCCCTATATCCCATGATGCCTGGAGTTAGGTACCCAGATCTCGTTTGCCACTTCTGCTGCGAGGCTGTCCTAATGGCTCAGGTCATATAAAACTTTATTATTATTATTGTATTTTCCTTGTCAAAACTGTCAGTTTTAGTGTAGAATTAGTCGTTAGAGTAGACTGTTGTATTGTAGTTAGTTTTCTCTAGTTTCCGATTACTTCTCCCCAAAGAAACTTGTTTAAGTTAGTTTCCCCTCCCCCCTTCTCTCCCTTTCCTTACCTCAGAAAGGTTTCTCATTTTTGTTAGAGGATAACCTTTTCTTTCTATCTTCCAAAAAAAAAATCACTGTTAGTGTTTAGTGATAGTTATCTATAGTTTGTAGTACTGCTTGTAGTTTTGGTTGTGGTAACTGTAGTCTGCAATTTTTAGTGGTTAGTACTTAACTTTTTGTGTGTGTTTCTTGTCCTTGGCTTTCTTCCAGGATGTCCAAGGATCCTAAACCGTCCGGATTCAAGAAGTGTGACTCATGCTGTCAGAAGATGTCTCTGACAGATGGTCACACTTCTTGTGTTTATTGTCTGGGCACCTGGAGGAATCTTGCTCGATTTGCCATGCTTTCAGTCCAAGAGTCCTCCAGGAGTGCAAAAACAAATTGATTCTGAGGGGTTTGCTTAAACCTCAAGATTCACCGGCAAAGGCTCAGCCTGTGAAATCTTCCAGGCCACCTAAACCTTCAGCTCCCAGTTCGGAGCCGTTGTTTGGTGAAGCCATGCAATCCATCTCGGCTCTGGCTGGAACCGATGTTCCTCCCTCCCAGTCAGCTCCGACATGTTCCTCGGAGCCGTCTGAGAGTCAAAAAAGATCCAGCTCTCCTTCTCTGGAGTCGATATGTTCGGCTCCAAAGTCGCCACTGCTCCAATCGGAGCGTAGTCATCGCTCATCCCACTCTTCTCAGTCCTCTAGACGTTCGGACCATGACTTGGAAAGAGTGGTCAGTAGGCTGTTAAAATTGCAGGCCCTAGCCAAAATGTTGTCCAGCCCCCCCCTCATCAGGTGCCGGCTCCATCCACAGCTGTAGATATTCCTCCTCCGACTCATCCTATGAGCTCAGAGCCGGAGTTCGTAGGGGTCCGAGTCGTGGAGCCGTCGGCTCTGATACCCTCTCCTTCGGTTCTGTCATCAGCTCCGATCCCTTCTGTGGTACATTCCCTGGAGGGATCTGGGTGCCGAGACTCCATTGTAGGCTCCGAGGGGGCGAGTGGCATCGGACCCTTGTCCAGCCCTGCTCTCCCCCTCAGGGCTTCGGCTCAGGTGAGCTCGGCTCTCACATCTGCCTCGGAGCCATCCCCCTCGGTGCTGGGAGGGGTTCTGGTTTCTTCAGAACCGGAGCCCTCTCTGCATCTGGGCAGGGACGCCTATGAGGTGATAAGGAGTGTACTGGCCCCCGAGCCAGTCCCATGATCGACCCCATCAGCTACTCCCTCTAGGGTGCCTGCATCAGCCTCTGCCCCTCTTCCAGACCCCAAGCGTGGGGATCTACCCCCTTGGGTGTATCCTCTTCTTCTGTGGCCTCCCCTGATCATTCAGAGGAGCCACCTTGCAAGAGGAAATGCAAGAGGAAGCATGTTGACTCCCCTGAGTCTATCACATTGGATACCGACTTATAGGAGTCGGAAGGGTCCCCAAGATCCCCCTCTGAAGATGTCTCATTCTCAGACATCCTTGAGATGCTTAGGCAGAGGGGGAACTGGACTGCCCTAAGCCCTTCCGAGGATGAGTCGGTATTCCTGGATGCATTTGGATCCCGACCTTTCACCTCCTGGGTGTCTCCGCCTTTTGGCCCACTGATGTCTGTGGTGGCTCGGAAGGCATGAACGGCTCCAGACACAGTGGAACCGACCCCTAGAAGACCATCCAAATTCATTACTGCACCACAGGACAAACAGTTCTTGACCAAAGGTGTCCCCGTTGATGCCTTGGTGGTAGCGGCGGCCACAAAGAAGGAGTTGGCTGAAACTTCATCTGTCCATCCCCCTAAAAAGAAGTCCAGGATGATGGACAAATATGGGAAGCAGATGTTATCTTCACTGACCTTTTCCATGTGGTTCCTGAATTGCCTGTGCCACCTTACCCGTTTTCAGAGGGATCTCCTGAAAGAGCTTGGAGATACCCTTCAAGATCCATCAGCTGAGGGGGCCCAGGCTAAGGCAGCCTCCCAGGTGGCGACTCTTAATTCAGTGGTAAACTCCTCCATGAGGCTCATTTCGTATGCAGCCGATGGTGCGAGTAGAGCCACAGGCACAGGCGTGGCCCTAAGGAGGCACGCTTGGATGCAGCTATGTAACTTTGTGGAACCTTTCAGAGCGTTTTTCACCAGCACCCCTTTCGATGGTTCCTCTCTCTTTGGATCACAGGTGAAGGATACCCTTACCAGGTGTGAGCAGGAAGGCAAGACTCTCTCTGTTGTAGGAGTCCATTTTTCCACTCCTTCCAGACCATATCCTAAGGGTCAGAAGAGTGAAAAGATGTGGTTCCGGAAATCCCAAGGAGCCTTGCCGGACACACGTGGTGAGTTCCCATCTAGGGGCAGAGGAGGGAACAATAACAGACGCCACCCTCATGGCAGAGGGGGTCCGTAAAATCAGGGTAGCAGAGAGTCTTTCTCTGAGAAGCCCTTCCAGCATCCCTGAAGGGTTGCCCGGCTGCCCACCTCTGGAGGCAGTCGGGGGAAGATTATTGCTGTACCCAAGAGCCTGGCAAGACATAACACAAGACAAATGGGAACAGTCCGTCATATCCAGAGGCTACAGAATTCCCTTTGTTCGCACCCCTTTGAGATCAAACAAGTCCCTTCCAGACGTTCCACCCAGTCTAAGGGACCAAGCAGTTCAAGAAGTCACAAAACTGCTAAGAAAAAGGGCCATCCAGCAAGTCCCAGCAGACCAACAAGGCTCCGGAATTTACTCAAGGTTCTTTTTGATACCAAAAAAGATAGGGGACTGGAGACCTATTCTGGATCTCAGCAGACTGAACAGGTCTGTACAAAGAACGAAGTTCCGGATGGTCACGCTACAGTTCATTTTGCCCTTCCTGGGTCAGGACAATTGGATGTGCTCTATAGATCTTCAGGATGCGTACTACCACATCAAAATGGACAGACGCTCCACAAGATTCCTTCGCTTCCAGCTGGGAGCCAGCCATTATCAGTTCAGAGCTCTGCCCTTTGGTCTCACCACAGCCCCCAGGGTGTTTACCAAATGTATGGCAGTAGTTACCGCTCACCTGAGATGGCAAGGATTCCAGGTGTTTCCATATCTCGACGACTGGCTCCTCACTGCTACCACCAGACATCACCTTCTGTGAGCCAGAGACTGCACTATCGACACTTGCTCCAGGCCAGGTATTACAATAAATTTCGAAAAGTCTGCATTGTCGCCCTGTCACTCTATCACCTTTATAGGCACAAATTTAAATACCAAAGACATGTTAGCGAGCCTCCCACCAGACAGGGTGTTAGTGATTCGTCAGCATGTGAAGACTTTATTAGCATGCAAAAGAATTCAGGCCAGGTTTGTCCTTCAAACTCTGGGTCTCATGGCAGCAGCGATCGTACTTTTCCCTCTAGCTCATTTTCACATGAGGATTCTCCAGTGGCTTCTTTTCACTCAATGGTTCTTCCAGCAGCTTCCCATGTCTTACATGATTATGATCACACAAGCATGCAAAAAGCACCTTGCGTGGTGGATGGTCTCCACATCAGTGCTCCAATACAGACTATTTGTTCTCCCCACTCCAGTTGCTACAGTGACCATGGACACCTCCCTGATCGGGTGGGGGGGCATTATCAGGGCAGAACAGTCCAAGGCACCTGGCAACCTCACAAGTACCATCTGCACATAAATGTCTTGGAGATGAGGGCCATGCTCTTAGCGTTGCAGGCTCTTCAGGACTCTCTTCCTACCAGGACCATTGCAATTCAAACAGACAATATGTCTGTAGTATGGTACATCAACAAGCAGGGCGGAACCAGGTCCTGCCCCCTATGTCGAGAAGCACTCAGACTCTGGCAGTGGGCGATCTCTTCCCAACGGTTTCTAATTGCAACGCACATCCCTGGGAGGTCCAGCGTCATAGCAGACAAACTGAGCAGAGCAATTCTCATGCCTCACGAGTGGTCTCTGAACCAGGTAGATCCGGACCAAATCTTCTGCAAATGGGGCCAACCTTGCTGCGAACTTTTTGCAACTACCTTCAACAGCAAGTGCATCAATTTCTTTTCTCTCTTTCCACTTCCCGGCACTCCCCCAGAGACGCTCTAGTCCACGATTGACCTCAAGGACTTCTTTATGCATTCCCTCCTTTTCCCCTAATCCCGAAGCTAATTCAGACAGCTACCGTATTGGGCTGCAAAATGATCCTCATTGCTCCTTACTGGCCTCGACAAATATGGTTCCCGTTCCTGCATCACTATCTTCTCGAGCAGCCTTGGACTCTGGACCTAGTTCCAGACCTCCTGATTCATCAATAGGGCGGGCTGCACCAATCCCTACACTCTCTCCAGCTCACGGCTTGGTTGCTCCACTTCCAACTTTAGCCAGGCTTCTAGATACCTCCCCCTCTGTGCGCAAAATAATTTTGTCATCACACAAGTCTACATCTAGAAAAACTTACGCTAGTAAGTGGAAACGTTTTTCTTCCTGGGCAGAGGCTAAAAGTATAGACCCCTTTTCAGCCCCTGTACACTACATTTTGGAATTTCTTGCGGAACTCTTCCATGCTGGGTCCGCTTCCACCACAGTTAGAGTTCAGTTAGCTGCAATTTCAAATTTTCACATTGGCCTGTTGGAAAACAATATCATGTCTCATAAGCTGTGTAAAGCCTTTCTCAAAGGTGCCACTCTGCTCAGGCCCTCAGTGAGAGACCCTCCACCACCGTGGGATCTAAATTTGATTTTAGCTTCTCTAATTTTGCCCCATTTTGAACCTGCAGCTTCTTGTTCATTGAAGTTCTTATCTTGGAAAACCCTTTTTTGGTAGCTATTACTTCAGGCAGAAGAGTTTCAGAACTACAGGCTCTTTCTATTCGTCCCCCATACCTCATGTTCCACAATGACAGGGTTGCTGTTAGGACTAATCCGTCCTTCCTTCCTAAGGTCTCTTCAGAGAGTAACTTGAATCAGTCCATAGACCTTCCTGTGTTTTTCCCTAACCATTCCAACAGGGCGGAATATAAGTTGCATCAGTTAGATGTTCACAGGTAGCTACGCTTTTATTTGCATAGAACCAAGGACATTAGAAAATCAGATCAACTTTTCCTGTCTTATGCAGTAGGTAAACAAGGTCTTCCGGTCTCCAAAGTAACCTTATCCAGGTGGTTGACTTCTATCATCACTTTCATATATCAACTGAGGAATAAAGAATTGCCAGTTAAACCAAAAGGTCACTCCACCAGAGCTTTAGCTACTTCCGTGGCCTTTCAGGCTAGGTTGCCCATGGAATCTATTTGCGCTGCAGCTACATGGGCCAACCCACATACTTTCATTTCGCATTACAAGTTGGATTTGGTTTCCAGGAGCAGAGCTGATTTTGGTTCCAATGTTCTGAAGAGTCTTTTCCGATGAGCCACCCAGGATTTTAGGTGCTAGGGTCACTGTCCCAACCAGCAAGAATGAAGGCAAGATAGACAACTTAACATAAAGAAGTTATGTACCTACCATAACGTTCCATGTTAGTTGTCTTCTTCTCGCCTTCTTTCTGTCGTCCCACCCTCCATCCCCCTATCCTAGTGGACCGAGAAGAGTTCTTCTTGATTTTTCACTGGCTGGGTCTTCTCTGGCTATTCCTTTCTGACTAGTAGTCTCTCCAGTAGGATTTAAGCATTCTAGGATAGGATCCCTTTATTTATTATTATTATGTCTGCAGTTAGACTTACCAAACAAGATCTGGGTATCTAGTGCCAGGCATCATGGGATATAGGGGGGCCTCGAGCCAGTAAGCAGCTCTCGAGATTTTGAAGATGGCCGAGTCAGAGCCGAGGATCGGCACCGAACCCAACCAGCAAGAAAGAAGGTGAGAAGAAGACAACTAACATGGAACGTTATGGTAGGTGCATAACTTCTTTTTATGTAACATAAGTCCGATGTTAATATGCATAATGAGTTTTCTAATGCAGCTCCTAGTTCATTTTATGTCATTTAGCTAATAAGTGTCATTGAATCTGCAGAATGTATGCATCTATAAAAGATCATAGGTATTTTCAAGGGAGTCAAACACTTCTATCAGAACTAATTATTTACCATTTAAAGTATCTAAGTGAAGGACAACAGAATTTTAAGAGAAAGGAATTCTAAATACAGCCATTTAACAAGTTCAAAAGGTCAAGTGATGTCATCACTGTTGTTTCCTGAAGTTGCAGCTTCATAAACTTGTTAAAAAGTATCTAAATAGGCTCATGCACAGCAGAGGTCATCTCTAGTGTGAAAAAAGCATTTTCATCAGGAAATCAAATCTTGAAGCTTTTAGAGTTTACAGAAAGCAAAAAAAAAAAAAATCAAGTTGCCTTGTCAGTGCATATCATGAATCTCCACAATGAGAACAGTCACACAGACCACCAGTGTCCTCACAAAACATCTTGAAAAAAGTAACCCTTTCGTATAAAAAAGCTATTCAGAAGTAACAGCTGCCTCAAATCAGAAATCATTTTATAACATTTCAATCATTTACCCACCAGCTAACCAGACCAGAGAGAAGAAAAATAACCTTATGTGTGTGTGTGTGTGTGTGTGTGTGTGTGTGTGTGTGTGTGTGTGTGTGTGTGTGTGTGTATATATATATATATATATATATAATAAAACTTATATTAAGTTATCTATAACATGTCATTAATGTACTGTATTAATGTTTGTGTGTCTAAACAAAGAGTCTAAAACATTTACTTAGAAACACTAATCAGAAACATATTGTTACCCCACCACTGACGCACTAGAAAAAGTGCATTTTGGTATTAAGTCAAATTATACTATTACTGAAGATTTAGAAGACGTATATCACTTGTAGTTATTTAAAAAGAAAAGTATGTAAAGTACTTATAGTGGGGAAAAGAGAGAAAAGGAACATTAGTAACAAAAAAGAATAGGAAGAAAGAGAGAGAGAATGTTATTTAAATACTTAGTACTATATGTAATTGGAAGAAGTAGCTATAGAAAGGAAAAGAGAAAGTGAATAGTAAAGATGATTCACATTACCTTACAGTATAGAGATATTCCAGAATCAAATATGTTATGATTCATAAAACAAAGCATTTAGAATTAGAAGGAATTTCTTCATTTGCCCTTTAGTTTCTTAGTTTTGTTTGCTCCTTCCTTCACAGAACATCCATTTTTTGTTGCCTGTCTCTTCAAATTCTGGATGGCCATTCCATTTCTTCTATGTCTGACAATATTTTCTTCTTTTGGATAAATTCTGCTGCTTCTTGTAGGGAACAAACACACAAAGCAGAAGCCCAGAAGTGGTAAGTCCAAACGCCAAGAAAATACGTGGTGCTTCTTGTAGGGAATCAAAGATCTTGACTCCTTCTGGCAAGGTGATTTTTATTCTTGCAGGAAAAAGAATTTGAGCTTTAATTTTGGCTTTTTTCATGGACTTAATTAGAGGAACACACACCTTTCTTCTGGATATGACTGTAGAGGTGTAGTCAGTATCAAAATGAATAGCTTTTTCACCCATCTTGATAGGGGAATTAGTCCAAGCTGATTTCAGCACTAAGTCCTTGTCTTGTGAGGAAAGAAATCTAACTATTATAGACCTGGGGTTGGATGAACTCAGAAATGTATTTATTTATTTCAGTTATTACCGGGGAAGTCCACTGGGCCAAGAAGAACCCATTTTCAGTGGAGGCCCGGGGAGAAAAGCTCCAAAGGCAGTACAACCAATACAATGTTTAAGAAGAATACAAAACATAATACAAACAGCAAGAAAACAAAGTAAGACACTGCAAATTCAAATTTACAATAGAAAGTACACACAGTAAGAACATTTTAAAATGCATATTTACAATAGAATGTAGACACAGTAAGAACATTGAAAATGCACATTTACAATACACTGCAAGAATTTATAGGACACAGCAAAAGTTAAAAATTAGTTGAAATGTTTTTTTTTTTTGCTAACTATTCAATATTGACATCCATACAGTGAAGTTAGAGCCTGCTAAAGACATAGCTAGAGTTTGAGTGTATAAAGGTGCAGGAGTACAGGGGCTTAGTGTAGGGGAACCTTGGGATTAAGTAGGGTGAAAGCAAAAACATTTCCATTTTGAAGATAGGTGTAAGAAAAGTTGGGTTTTGAAGTAGTCTGAGTTTGGTATGGTTCTAAGAGAAGGAGGGAGAGAGTTCCATTTCCTAACTAGAGAGAAGGATAGAAGATGTTGACCAGTGGGATGTTTTGGTCTGGGGATGGAGATTAGATTTTGGTGTTCAGATCTTAGAAATCAGTTGGGAATGTAAGGGGGAAGGATGTTGGATAGAGCAGGGCATTTTTCTGGGTAGAATATTAATCTATGAGTGGTTGTTAGTTGGAGATAGTTAAGGTAGTTTGGGAGTTCTAGCCAGTTTAAAGATTGAAGGGAGAGGCAGTGGTGGGTTGAGTTTTTGGATTTGGTGGCGAATTTAGAGATTTTATTATAGCAAGCTTCAAGTTTAGAGGTGAGGGAAGCAGACAGATTAGTTAGGAGAGGGGCTCCATAAAGTAGAGAGGGTAGGAGGAAGCAGGTAGCTAAGGTTTGCCTGGAGGATTTGGAAAGAAATAGATTATTCCTGTAGAGCATGCCTAGTTTTTGGTGTTTTTATATTTTGTTGAATGTGGAGGTCAAATTTAAGATGTTCGTCTATGGTTATGCCAAGGAGTTTAGCGTAGGGGACCACTTCAATAGGAGTGTTAGCTTGGCTGAGGATGTTGAAAGAGTTTTTGTCCAAGGAAGAGGTCTTGGAAGGGAGGAAAATTAGTATTTTGGATTTATTGGAGTTGAGGGAGAGGTGGTTTTGGTGCATCCAGTTTTCTGTAGCGGAAAAAGCTGTTTGAGTTTTAGAGAGAAGTTCAGTAATGCTGGGGGCAGCACAGACTAAGGTAGAGTCATCAGCGTACTGGATGACTGTAGTGTCAGGGAGAGCAGTGTGAAGGTTGTTTATGAAGATGTTGAAAAGTAAGGGACCGAGAATGGATCCCTGAGAAACGCCAGTAGGAGTAGGTAAGAAGGAGGAGGTAGAGTTCTTCCATCTGACAGCCTGGGATCTGTCAGAGAGGTAGCTGGAGAACCAGGCAAGAGTATTAGTGGAAAGATTAAGGTTGGAGAGGTGGCAGAGTAGATGTGAATGGGAGATGGTATCAAAGGCTTTAGAGAGGTCCAGCAGAACAGTGGATACTAGAAGTCCGGAATCTCTGGCTTGATTAACTGTTTCTAAGAAGGAAAGTAGGGCAGTTATAGTGCTGTGGCCTGGATGGAAACCGTGTTGGGTGGGTGTAAGTAGCTGATTCTCTGTTAAGTAGGGTAAGAGTTGGCGGTGGACACATTTCTCAAGAATTTTGGATATAGGAGAGAGTAGGGCTATAGGGCGGAAGTTAGAAGTAGAGTTGTTTTTACCTCCTTTATGAAGTGGTAGAATGTAGGCAGAATGCCAGAGTTTGGGAATGAATGACTATCTGTTAATCGGGATGCTAATTGGAAGAGCTATTCCTTCGGCTGCGTGTTTGAGGAAGGAGGGGGGAATGTTGTCGGGGGCGTTGGAACAAGGTTTTAGTTTGGTTAAGAGCTTTTTTATAAAAGTTGTGGAAACTGGTTTGAGTTGAAACATAGGGTGACAGTCCTTCGGAGAGTTTAGGAAGTTGGAAGGGTTGTTATCAGGGAATGTTTTTGTTAGTTTGGCTATAGAGTCAGTAAAGAAAGTGTTGAATAGTGAGCTTAGTTCATTGTCAGTTAAACTAGGGTCAGGGCAGGGGTTATTTTGTGACCCAGGATGGAGAAGAGAGTTAACAGATTTCCAGAAATGTTTGGGGTTGTTAAGATTAGTAGACTGAAGTTTGTTGTAGTAGTTTTTTTTTGTCTCTGATGATGAGTTTTTTTACTTGGTTGCGGAGTTGGGTATATTGGAGCAAGGCAGAAGGCTGTTTGCTTTTCTGATAATGCTTCCAAGATTTGTCTCTGAGTTGCATGGTTTGTTTAGTCTCTTTGGTCAGCCAAGGAGCAGAATTGACTTTGATTTGTTTATTTCTAAGGGGAGCTAGAGAGTTGAGAGTATTTAGGAAGATGGAGTTAAAATGTTCTACGGCATTGTCGAGGGACAGAGTTTGAAGGATTTGCCAGTTGATTTCTTTGAATATGTTGGAGAAGATTATGGGGTTGAAGTTGCTAAGATTACGAGTTTGGATATAATTATGTAGGAATTGAGAGGGGTTAGCTGAGCGATGAATGAAGGCAGGTAGATGGTCACTAAAGGAGTCAGGGATAGTTCCTGATAGAGAAATTTTGTTAGGATGGGAGACTAAAATCCAATCTATGATGGAGCCAGGGGGGTGTTTTTTGTTGGGCCTGGTTGTAGAATGGATTAATTGAGAGAAGTTGAAAAGGTTGATTAGCTAGGGTGGGGGAAGGTGTGTTGATTTTGTTCCAATCAATGTTGACGTCTTCTAGAATAAATGTTTCATATTTTATTTCAGATGAGGCCCAGTGGAGAATATTCTCTAGGGTAGAGATGTTGTCGCCAGGGGAGATGTATAAAGAAATGATACAGATATTTTTATGTTTATTGAGCTGGAGCAGGCAAGCAGTGATTTCAGTATTTTTGAATAGAGGGGTTGAGATTTGCAGGGGGATTATGGAGAGAAGGTTAGAGTAGATAATGGCAGAGCCTCCACCTTTTTTGTTTAGTCGGTCCCTCCTGAGGATGTTGAAGCCAGGAGGAAGGATTTCTGAGTCAGAGATATGGGGTTTTAGCCAGGTCTCAGAGATGGCTAAGATGTCAGGTTGGTTGTGGTTAATCCAGGCGTGAACATGGTGAAGTTTGTTGTTTAGGCTTTGGGCATTAATAGTGAAGACCTTAAGGGTGGTAGGAGATGTCTTAGGAGTAGAAGGAGTGGGAGAAATGAAGTTGGATTTGCCATGGACCGATGAGCCCTCTCAATTCCAAAAGACAGGGATTCAGGCATGTTTAGTGCTGATGAAAACCACTTATTGAGGAATTGAATCATGTTGGCACTCTTTTCTTTCTCAGGAATTCCATATATTCTTATTATTCCTCCTCGTCACTCTAGTATCTAGGTCAGTTACTGTTTCCTCTAAGGCAAGAATTTGTTCAGAGTTTTTTTACTATTCCATTTAGAAGTTCCAGTTGTTTACTGCATTCTTGTTTGATAATATCCATTTTGTTTTTAAATTTGTCCATTTTAGTGACATTCTTGGATGTTTGTTATTATAAGATGTAGATCTTTCTTCGCTGCACTCTCCTGGTGTGGTTTCTCCGAAAACTTCTTGACAGGAATAATTAAAAAATTCTCTTGACTATGTATTAATTTTTAGAAAATAAGAGTCTGAGTTAATCATCTTTTAGTATACTTTTAGTTAGATTTTTCTAAAAATTAAAGTATATTTCCTGTTAGGATATTAAAATCTAAGCAGACCTATGGATTTCTGCTGCTGTCAGACTGGCATCTTGACCATGCCCCCTCTTATGTGGTATATTCCATCCAGCCTTACTCTGCCTGCAACTGCCTCACCATGTCATGCACTTAAATCTAATGAAAACGAGCACAGCTTATAACTTTTATAGCTGCCTAGCAAGCTCCTTATGGAATCATTAATTTAGTGCAAAAACGTGAAAATACCAATGAAAACGGACTTTTTATTATTGCAAAGTTATTTTTGAAGTAGTTTGGTAATCACTTTTTTTTCAAATGTCTTTTTATTTATTTTCCATAATATCAAAATAAAAATCAGAACAAAAAACTGTTGATGGTACAGTTTACACAATATGAGCAGATTATTAAAACTTGACATTTAGATATTTTAATGAAACATACTTCAATTTAGAATAGAGTCTACAGCAGAGAATTACCTTAAAGTTGAGACTGTTTGTGACTCATTCAGGAGGTAAGATTATAAAGTAACAAATTACCTGTACATACTGGTGATACAATAAGAAATGGTCCTGAAACTTAACACCAGCAGAGAAACACACAAAAAACTAAGCTGCCTATACTGTATATACATATATACAAGTTGTCACCTTGATTCATGCTGTTACTACTCTTGACTAGAGAATATGTTTAAGGTCTATATGTGTCTTTAACATATTTTACCATTCATGATAAAATATCAATCAGGGTTTTACAATAGTTTTGGTAGTATGCTAGGTTCTTTTGACTTTTTGTATAAAGTTTTTTAGCCAATATATGTTTTTTGGCCATGATTTTAAACTCTGTCCAAGTAAGCTTGGATTTGTCCAAACAGTTTTTAGCTATGTAAGATTTTGATACCACACACAGTGTTGTTATGATGTGTTTGGTGAGACTACTTTTATTGCCCATAAAAATATGTAATATTGCTGTTTCCCATGACAGAATAGATTTTGAGTAACCTGTTTTTTCTAGCAGGAATCTTAATGAGCACCACAATTTCTAAACCTTTTTGCAGCTCCAGAAAATATGAAGAATGTCTGCTTCTTTATTGGGACAAAAAGGACAAAATGGTGAATTAGATGGATTAAATCTGTTGAGATGGACAGGTGTATGATACGCATTATTAAAGGTTATGGTCCGAGTGTAGATTAGTTTCTTAAAAGGTTTTAATTTCATCGTGTTTTCAGTGGCTGATTCCTTCTGGTTTACTGTCATCGCTACTACTTTTTTCATCCCAGTATTTTGAGAACAGAATTGTATTTTGAAATTTAATTTTTGTTGGTAATTTGTAACTGTTTGACAACATTTTTTTCTTGTATAAACGCATCTTTTGAATATGTTGTGCTAATTTGATATCTTGCTCATTTACTGTGAAATCTGTAGTTAGTTTGCTAACTAAGTATAAGATTTGTTTAATTATTAAGTTGTATTTATTACTTGCTTTTAATAGGGTCTTGATATTATCCATTGATAGGTTTTGTAACTGGTAAAAATCCCATACAGTATGATTCTTTATTAATGGATAATTATCTAAGTTTAATATGGAGTTGGCTAGTTTTATATCAGGGTTGTTGTGTATTGGTTGTAGAAGAACGAACGTGTATTTTAGTGTTAGTGATAATTTCTAGAATATTTCACTTTTATTTATTAGAAATGGGTGAATTTTTAATGTCTTGAGAGTTTCTTGGTTTAGGAAGGGAATAGTTCTAGGGTTAACTTTAAATGGTATTATATTTTGGTGAAATAATTTAATCCATAGTTGGTTCCATTCTTTCCCAATGGGTCATAATTTGCTATTTGGATAATACGACTGGCACTAATGATATCATGGTACAGTTGGAAATCCGGGAGGCCTAGACCTCCTCTTTCTTTGGGAAGCATTAGTTTATAGTAGCTGATTCTAGTGCTTTTTGGATACCAAATGAATTTTGCTAGTCGAACTTTTATCTTATAAAAAAGGTAATTGGAATTTTTAATGAATGTAACATTCAGTTGATCTAAAATTTTAGGGAGTATGTTCATTTTGACAATTGAAGTCTTCAACAGGGTCGAGATTTTAAGTTTTTCCCATCTGTTAATATTGTAAACTATATTAGACCAAGTTTCATAGATGTTGTTAATCATATCTGATTGTGTATGACCAAAGAATATGCCTAAGTATTTCAGAGTATATTCCACTTTGATTTTAGTCTCCAGAAAATAAAATTCCTTATGGCCTAGGGGTTTTAATGGATTAATAATTGACTTGTTAGGATTAATTGCGTAATTTGATACTTTGGAAAATTTGTCTATGGATTCTAAGATTTTACCATGATCAGTATTGGGGAACTCAAAATAAATATTAAGGTCATCTGCAAAGGCTGTGTATTTTATTTGGGTTTTTGATATTAAAATAAAATGATATGTTCTTTGACTGATTTAATATAGAAATTTAACAAGTTTGGGGAGAGTGGGCAGCTCTGTCTGATGCCATTTACAATTTTTATCAGGTTAGATGTTTTCTTGTTAATATAAAGTGTTGTAGTCACTTTGTTGTAAAGCATTTTGCTAATTTTTTGTATTCTTGTGGGAATCCAAATTGAAGTAAAAAGAAAAGAAAGTTTTGGTTGACTCTGTCAAAAGCTTTTGTTGCATCTACTGGTAGTGCATATTTAGGGGATTTGTCCTTGGCACAAAGGTGGGATAGGGTGTCAATGGTAAGCGTGTTATCCCAGACCTGTCTCTGACTCATAAAGCCTAATTCCTCTGGAGATATTATAGGAGTAATTTTTTGTATCCTCTGTGCTAAAATTGTTAGAGCTATAGGTTTGTAATTATTAGGGTTAGTGGGGGGTAATCACTGTTATAAAAGTGGTAGAACATGTGTCGTGTAGTAATCTGTTGTCACTGAAAGATACCTCCAACATAGAACAGTGTGATCTAACCATGTCTGAGTAATACGTGTGTCTAAAAACACCAACATGCCACTTGTAATTACAGTGTTTTAAGATATTCCTATACACAGTCATTTTGACACTACTGTTCAGGGGGGGTAAATTAAATCTTTCTTAGCTAGTTATGACTGTCTGTATCACCCCACTCTGCTTACATATATAGAAAAAGAATGGAACTTGAGCATTACTATTCCAGATTAACATCAGAATAAGATTGAAGAAAACAGATGAAAATGAACAGGAAAATGAATCCTGTCAAATTTACTGTTTCTATTTTCTTTACATTTTGAGAACTGTTAACACATTAACATTCCTTTTTAATTTAGAGCAGATATGGACAAAAATAGGGGAGCAAGTAGGAGCAATGACATCACAAAGTCACACATTATGTTTTTATTATGTATGAAAAAGTTACATTTTGCACTTTCTGGACCTGAAGGATACGGAAGAGATAAGATCCCTCTATCCATCTCCTCAATATGTGGTAGATGGAATCTCTGCAGTGTCTCATTTTCGTGGATGAGAATGAATATGTGGAACCTTTCACACTGGAAAAAATATTCTCACAGGAACACATTAAAGGACAGATGGGAAATGAGGCTACATTGTGAGGAAAACCCCCTAAACAACTCCTCTTTTAAAATGTAGATCTTTCACTTAATTCATGTTTCTGGTGTTGTTTTAAATTCATATTTATTTACATTATATTTATTTATTTTTTATTATAAGTAGGCACCGGATGAGCAGTGGCCACACTGACACACATACCTGGGCTGTCAGCATCATCTGGAAAAAAATATATACCCTTATCTTTGTAACCAGAAAGAATGGTGACACCCTATATAACCACTGAAACTAGATAATGGAAATAAAAATGGTCCATATCCAGATTTTTGCTACAGATGGCTGTTGTGAAGTATGGATTGCAAACTTGATTCTAAAATCTGTAAACAGCATACTTTGATCTAATGGTAATAAAGTAGTTGTGCCTCCTTAGTACCCGGACAGGCAGACCATTAATGCAGTTAACTTCTGAGACTGAAGCTTATACTACAAGTCTGACCTCTCAACTGTCCAGTTTTCTGTAGAATGTCCAGATTTTTGCCTCATATTTTTAGTCTGTTCCTCATGGAATCAGTGTTTTTTTTTTCTTCAGGCAAATTAAGTATTGAAGTCTCTAAATAATGACACTTTTGAGTTTCAGACTTCATATCCTGCAGAAAATGCATGCTAACACAACTCCTTTTATTCTAGCATTTTTTTAAGTTTATAAGAGCAGTATTTAAAATTTGTCCCTGTTTTGGGGCCTTTGTCACCCCATTATTTTTGGCTTCATCCAGATTTCTTGTGCTAAGAGGTTGAGAGGTATGTGTACAAGGTGTGACTTTGAGGAAAGATACAATGTGAAGTTGTTCAGAGACGATTCTCGGCTCCGACACGGCCATTTAGCAAAGCTCAAAGTTTATCAGCACGAGACCAAGCCCCTTATCCCATGATGCACTGCTGGAATTACCCCAGATCTAGTTTGCCACACCACCGATCTCTTGGTTTCCAGCGTTGCTGGAGACTTTTTGTGGGATAATTCTGCATATTAGCAAGCTTTTTTTCATTTCTTCTTATATATGTGTATATATATGTGTGTCTGTGTGTCTGTGTGTCTGTGTGTCTGTGTGTCTGTGTGTGTGTGTGTGTGTGTGTGTGTGTGTGTGTGTGTGTGTGTGTATATATGTATGTATATATATATATATATATATATATATATATATATATATATATATATTTATTCTTAGATATATTTAGACTGTTGTTTAGAAGTGTTCCCCTTTCCCTTTCATAGCTTTTACTTCTAGCACATTATTTGTAATTTTTTTGCTTCTTGGCCCTTGGCTTGTAGTAGTGTAGACTAGTTTAGGAGTTTATATTAAAATTTTAAATTGCTATATTGTATTATATATGTATATAGGTAGAGTGCCCCCTTTGGGCTTTTATTTGTGATTGTGTGCGTGTGTTTTTTTTGGTAATAGCTTGATAGTTACTTTATATATATATATATATATATATATATATATATATATATATATCATGGATCAACTGGTACAGAAGCTGTTATCAGCACCAGGCTTAGCTAAATTGCTGTTGGTTCCGACCCGGGCGTCGGAACCAAAGACTACATTTCCGGAATTGACTACTCTTCCTTCAAGCCGTACCGGTCCTTCAGAGCCAGAGGAGGCTGACTTGATGATTATAGAACCCTTGGAGCCACCGGCTGTTCCAGTGTTGTCAGCTCCATCTGCTTGGACGTCCTCTGTGCTGACTGGGGACTCTAGGAGTCGACGCTCCCCTGTCGGATCCGGGGAGGATAGTCGCACTGACTTGTCTGTGCCGACTCTTCCTCTCGGGGCTTTGGCTTGGGTGAGCTCAGCTCCTACCTCGGGCTCGGAGCACACGGCATCGGTGCGGGAGGGGATCGTGGTCCCTTCGGGTCCGTCGACTCCTTCCCATCAGAGCTGTGATGCTTTCAAAGCCATGAGGCGAGTGTTGTCTCCAAACACTTCTTCATCACCAGGTTTGGCCTCTTCTTCCTTTAAAGTGCTTGTGTCTGCTTCTGCTACCATTTGTCACCCCAAGTGTAGAGACTCAGAGCCTCAGGTAGCCCCACTGGGCTTCCTGCTCTTCTGAGACATCCCCAGAGGTTCCCACTGAGGAAGTCCCCAGAAAGAGACTGTGCAAGAGGAGGCACTTGGACTCCCCACAGGAGTCATTGATATCTGACACTGACTTGGATGAGTCAGAAGGGTCCCCTCGACCCCCCTCTGAGGACATCTCCTTTGCGGAGATACTCAAGATCTTTAGGCAGTGGGGTGATTGGCAGTTCAAAAGCCCTACTGAGGATGAGTCTGTTCTTCTGAAGGCTTCCGGGTCTCAACCTTCTACCTCCTGGATGTCTCCACCCTATGATGAGCTTATGCAATTGGTCTCTCATATGGCATGGGAGTCGCCGGAGTCCATGGAGCCTTTCCCTCGGAAGCCTAATAAATTTATTTCTGCCCCTGTGGATAAACCCTTTCTGTCTAAAGGAGTTCCTGTTGATGCCATGATGGTGGCAGCAGCCACCAAGAAGGAATTGTTTGAAACATCCGCCTCTATCCATCTTCCTAACCAATAATCCAGGATCATGGATAGATACGGGAAACCCATGTTCAGTTCAGTGACTTTCACTCTTCGATCAATGAACTATCTGACCCATTTCACCAGTCTGCAGAGAGATCTCCTTAAGGAGCTGGAAGATTCTCTTCCAGGTACTGTAGCTGCAGGCGTCTCTGACAAAGTTTCTGCCCAGCTTGCTACCCTAAATTCCATTGTGAACTCATCCATGCATCTCATATCATATGCAGCGGATGGTTCGAGTAGGGCTGCAGGTACAGGGATTGCTCTTCCTTTGCAGAGCCTTTCAAGTCTTCATTCGTAAACACCCCATTTGATGGCTCATCCTTGTTTGGGGCAAAGGTAAAGGAAACATTGACCAGATGTGAACAGGAGGGAAAGACTCTGTCTGCCATAGGAGTCCGTTTTTTTCACCCCTACTTGGCCTTATCCCAAAGGCCAAAGGGGAGGGAAGATGCGTTTCCGGAAAGCCCAAGGAGCCTTTCAGGACACACGTGGAGAACCCCCCTCCAGGGGCAGAGGAGGGGATAATAATGGAAGATGCCGCCCTCACGTGCAGAGGGGGTCCGCAACACCAGGGTGATGGAGATCAGTTCTCTGGCCAACCCTACCAGCGCTCCTGAGAGGAGGCCCGACTGTCCTGCTCTGGAGGCAGTCGGGGGTTGCTTATCTTTGTACCCAAAAGCCTGGCTAGATATTACAAATGTCATCTGGGTACAAAGCATCATTTCCAGAGGGTATTTCATACCGTTCTCCTCTCCACCCCTTCCCTTCAAGAGGATCCTGGACGTTCCACCCAGTTACAGGGAACAAGCAACCACAGAGATCTGCAAGTTGCTAGAAAAAAAGAGTCATCTAGCCAGTCCCAGCAGACCAAACAGGATTCTGAACTTACTCGAGATTCTTTTTGGTTCCAAAGAAAACAGGGGACTAGAGACCCATTTTGTATCTCAGCAGACTAAACCAATTTGTGAAAAAAGAGAAGTTTTGGATGGTCATACTTCAGTCCATACTTCCCTTTTTAGGGAAGGACAATTGGAAGTGCTCGATCGATCTCAAGGATGCGTACTACCACATAAAAATGGCCAGATCATCCAGAGATCATCTGCGTTTCCAGCTGGGAGCCCACCACTACCAGTTTTGAGCCCTACCCTTTGGTTTTACTACAGCCCCCAGGGTGTTTTCCAAATGTATGGCAGTGGTCACGGCTCACCTGAGGCGTCTAGGATTCCAGGTGTTTCCGTACCTAGACAATTGGCTCCTTACCTCCATCACCAGGCATCAACTGATTCAGGCAACAGAATCCACTCTGACACTCTGCAACCACTTGGGCATTACGATCAACTTCGAAAAGTCTGCCTTGTCGCCATCGCAGCGTATCATCTTTATAGGGGCAGAGTTAGACACTTCAACCACCACTCTATGTCTTCCAGTCGAAAGGGTATTAATTCTTTACCAACACATCACTTTATTGATGTCAAAGAACAGAGCTCCAGCCGCAGAGGTTTTGAAAGTACTAGGGTTGATGGCGGCAGCAATTTTAGCCATTCCATTGGCGAGGATGCATATGCAGATTCTTCAATGGCTCCTGTTCACTCAATGGTCTTACTTGGAATTGCCAATGAACCATATGATTCTGATTACAAACTCTTGCAAGAGGGATCTTCAGTGGTGGTGGTTGACATCCCTATATGTCACAATAGGACGCCCCTTTGTACTCCCCCCTCCAGTAGCCACTGTGACCACGGACACTTCCCTGATAGGTTGGGGGGGGGGCATTTTCAGGGAAAGACTGCCCAAGGCACATGGATGGATCAAGAGTCACATTTGCATATCAATGTTCTAGAGATGAGAGCGGTACTTCTGGCATTGCAGTACTTTCAGGACTCTCTTCCTCTAGGGACAATTGCCATACAGACAAACAAGTCATTGGTCTGGTATTTGAACAAACAGGGCAGGACCAAGTCTTACCCCCTTTGCCGAGAAGCCCTCAGAGTTTGGCAGTGGGCTGTATCATTCCAGCACTTTCTGTTGGCAACGGACATCCTGGGGAGATCCAACGTGATAGCGGACAAGCTGAGCAGGGCAATTTTGTTGCCACATGAGTGGTCCCTCAAGCAATAGATTTTGGACAGGATTTTCTGCAAATAGGGCCAGCCTTGCTGCAATCTTTTTGCCAGCTACATCAACACCAAATGCAGAAGCTACTTTGCCCTCATACCCCCTCCGGGTGAACTCCCAAGGGATGCACTTGTGCACGATTGGCCCCTGGGTCTCCTCTATGCATTTCCCCTAATTCCGCTGATACCCAGATTTTTACAGAAAGCAAAGTCGCTGGGTAGGACTGTCATTCTTATAGCCCCTCATTGGCCTTGGCAGATTTGGTTTCCATTTCTTTACCATCATCTCTTGTAGGATCCATGGATCCTGGACCTATTTCTAGACCTTCTGACACACCCGTCAGGGAACCTCCATCCTTCCTTGCAGTCACTGAAGCTAACTGCTTGGCTGCTCCAGTTCCCTGTATAGCCAGGCTTCGTAATCTTTCATATGACACAGGTCAAATTTTGTTGGCCTCCCATAAACCTTCCACCAGAAAATTGTATTGTAGTAAGTGGAAGAGATTTTCCATTTGGGCTTCTAACAAGAACATTGATCCTTACCAAGCTCCATTGTCATCAATACTAGAATTCTTGACTAAGATTTTTCACGAAGGAGTGGCAGCTGCTACAGTTCGGGTCCAATTAGCAGCTATATCTAATTTTCATCTAGGTATTGATGGGCTCAATATTATGCAACACCAGTTATCCAAGGGCTTTCTTAAAGGTACCTTTCACATGGGACCTCCAGTGAAGACTCCTTATTCTCCCTGGAGCTTGAATTTCATGCTATCCCGTATTGTTCTTCCACCCTTTGAACCAGCATCATCTAGTGAGCTCAAGTTTCTGTCATGGAAAACTATTTTTCTAGTGGCAATTACTTCTGCCCGCAGAGTGTCAGAGCTTCAGGCATTATCTGTCAAGCCCCCCAATATAATTTTTCACCCTGACAGAGTATCCCTTAGGACTAGCCCTTCCTTTTTGCCTAAAGTATGTTTTGAGACAAACAAACAATCAAGTTATTGAGTTGCCCGTTTTTTTCCCCAACCATACCAACAAATTAGAATACATGCTGTACAAACTTGATGTTCACAGACAGCCTAGATATTATCGGGGCAGAACAAAAGACATCAGAAAGTCAGACCAGCTTTTTGTTTCATTCTTTGAAGCCAGAAAAGGTAGACCAGTGGTTAAAACAACCCTTTCTAAGTGGCTTTCAGATTGCATCACTTACACTTATTCATCTGCTAATAGGCTTTTGTTCCATAAAGTGAAAGCACATTCAACCAGAGCAGTTTCTACTTCTTCAGCCTTTCAAGCCAAGTTACCCCTTGATAATATCTGTGCTGCAGCCACTTGGTCTAAGTCTCACACTTTTATCACTCATTACAAAGTGGATAAGGAATCCAGGGACAAGGCTTCCTTTGGTTCTACGGTCCTAAAAAATGTACTCTTGTGAGCCACCTAGGATGTAGGGTGCTAGGGACATTACCAATCAGTGAAGAATGAACGGCAAGATTGAACAACTTCACATAAAGAAGTTATGTACTCACCATAGCGTTCCATGTGAGTTGTTCTATCTCGCCTTCATTCTCACGTCCCTCCCTCCTTCCCACACCTGGCTGATAGTTGACCTATAGACTGACTTCATCCTGGTTATTCAATGTTTCTTCCTGTCTGGGGAGATTAGTCCTCTTACTAGGATATGGTATATGCAGCAAACAAGATCTGAGGTAATTCCAGCAGTGCATCATGGGATAAGGAGGTTAGTCTCGAGCTACTGGTAAACTTTGAGCTTTGCTAAACGGCCGTGTTGGAGCCGAGGATTGGATCCGAACCCATCACTGAAGAATGAAGGCGAGATAGCACAACTCACATGGAAAGTTATGGTGAGTACATAACTTCTTTGTTTTACCTATGCCTTGGTTCCCTTCCTCTACCCAGCCCCTGGAATATTTGAGGCAATCTAGCTAGTCCACGTGGAGGAAGAAGATAAATATGGACTCTCCTGAACTGTGCTTCATCTCCATTGATGTCCGAGTGTTTGTATTAGCTTTAATGGGGCCAAACAGCACAATCATGCTGTGTTGCATACTGATACTTTTAACAAACTAGTACAGTTTTGGTGTATTTCTGAAAGGCCTTTCCTGGCCTATATTCTGTCACTGTATCTGCATAACATTATTCAAAGAGTACAACCATTTATTTATTTTACCTAAATTATCTAAACATGAAATTCCCCTCCTCTTACCTCAGTTTCTCAGGATATAAAGAAAACCATTGTATCCTCATTAAAAAAAATAAATAAAAATCACATCCACTCTCCCATTATTAAATCAAAATGCTGGGCAGATGCAGGGCAGCCCGCATTTCTGTGTAGTTCACTGGTCACCTTTGGTCAGTCAAAGTTGAAATAAAGTATTTTCTCTAGTAAATTTTACAGAAAAAATAGAAGATGACTGAAGCTAATGATTATTTGCAATGCATATTAAAAACAAAACAACAGCAAAAGAAGTGCAAAATTGAAGCAAGGAACATATTTGAGGGACTTTTGGAAGTTTTTCTTCTTTTTCCCTGTGGTATTTCCTTGTAGAAGCAGAATGAAGCTGTGAGTCATATTGGAAAGAGTGGATGCTCACTGAAAGAAGTCAATGCCATGCTGTTCAGTAGTATGTTTCCTTCTCCACCCAACCTGGAAAATCAAAAATGAAAAAAAAAAAAATAGAACAAACCTCAACACATTCAAGAAATATATATTTCCAACATAAACACTAAAAGGAATGAAAATGCAGCCGTAACATTTTCCTGTTTAACATGAGACTGCATGTTATGGCGGTGCAAGCTTTTTAAAAGGAAAATTGAATGTAATTAGTGTGTGATATAGATAGATACACACACACACACACACACACACACACACACACACACACACACACACACACACATAAACGTGATAAATTTAGGTAAAATACAAAAAGATAATCAAAAACAAGAAACCTATGTGTTAGTGTTTTATGTTATATGGCCTCTGTAGTTTGTTATATGAACAGATTATTTAATAGGTAAACAGAAAATTTACCCCAGGACTGCAACCTAACAGATGGACAGAGGCAGGTCCTGAATGCTTTGTCCTGTGCATGGGTCCTCTCAAGTTATCTATGGTATGATCCTAGTTAATTCTCGTTAGGGATGATATAATTATTGACCTATGGATGGTTAAGGACAATCTATAACCAAATTAGATAGGTTAGTTTGAGCTCAAAAATGGAAATTGGCTAGGCTTAAAATAGGCTTGCAAGTGCTGCTGGCCTTGACCTTCCTATGAACCTGTGAATTTAAGATGTTCTAAATTATAAATCTCATGTGTACAACCAACATGGTGCACCATTAATGTTGTGTATCTGTGCACACACCCTTCTTTTATGCTATAAGTAGCCACTGAATTTAATATGAATCAGTCAAGTCATTGTCCAGTGTTTTTCTGTAATTTATTCTAATAAAGAATATTTGATGTATTGCATGGATGTCTGTAGACCATTTGGGGCATCTGTTAGTAGAACAAAATCATTCTGGATATTTTTCTTTAACCAAACGTTTCACTATAAAGTGTCATAAGATTATTTGAGCTAAATGGTTGATCGATTTGTATCAAATGTTGTTGTGAAAAGTATAACAAGTTTTTGCCTGCTTAACCATAGGATGTGTTCCACTAGAGCAGTGGATTCCTTTCAATGTTTTTTTATGCCTTTGATATTCCTGTGTAGCAGCTACTTGGGCTTTACTTAATATCTTTGCAAGACGCTGTCTTCTGGATGTGATTTCTAGACCCTGGTCTTCTTTTGAGGTTGTAGTAGTTGCGGATATATTCCCTTTAGGGAGACCACCTAGGAAGAGATGAGCGTGGAACTATGTCCTGCTGTTGTATTGAATGGGCCACTTCATACCAAGTATGAAAGTTATATATTTGCCATAGTGTTAGATCTCTATGAGGAAGTTCATCCTCAATAACATACCTGCCTACCTTCTCCCTTCTTTTTGTTGTCTTGGCCTAGAAGCCTGATTTATGCTTTGCCCACTTTCCTGGACATAATGAAGATCTGGATAGGAAAGTCTTGTCACAGAATATTTTGGGCAAGTAAGATGGGAAGCAGCAGCCTGGGAAAGTTTTACATGTCAGGTTGTTTAACCATTGACAGCATTAGTCCTGCTGTTACTGAGGGTAGACCTGTCCATCCAGAACTATTGTTACAGTAAGTACAGAACTTTTGTTTCTTCTGTATTTGATACAAAGTCTTCCACTTAAGACAAGCCATATTCTTAAGTTAACAAGGCTTGCTGAAAACAGTATTCTATTTATTATTGTTAAATTTTACATTTGACATCCAAGAACTGCTTCTGAAAACTTCTCAAAGCTATATATATTTTTTTTACCATTAACGGTTTTTGGTAACGGCCTGAAATTATTAAAGTGTTAATGATTTCACAAACTACTGGAATGTATCTTGAGCAGATAGATCTGTGTCTAAGTAATGCTTCCAGTCTTTTTGTCCTAGTCTGTTATAAAGCATTCTTGCTTATTTTTATCCTTTTTTTTATTTGCATTGTCAATACAGAAGGCATAAAATGTGCAGTAGAATATGCCTTCATTTTTTGTTTTGATAGAAATACTGTATTTGGAAATCTGTGCATACTTTAACAAATGTTTTCTCAACTGCCTACAACTGTACAAAAAAAAAAAAGACAGCTTTCCTCACTGGACTATAAAGTAACAGAGAGGATTTTCCATTGCGACACTGACCTTTCCCCTGTTGTTTGCAAAACAAGTGTAATCCAACTGTAATCACATATTGTATTTCATTTTTTTGGGGGGGAGGGGGTCAAGTATTTCATTTTTTTGGGGGGGTCAAGACTTTTAATGTTTATAAAGAATTCATGTTTTGATGATAAATATGTGCATTCATTTTGTTTGCAAATATTGTTTGTATTTTTCAAAGTGTAAATACACCAGTTTCATAGTTTGATAACCAAGTTTATGACCTGAGTCATCTTAAACTACAACTATTATGAATGCTTCTAAAACCATTACAAATTCTTCTACTCATCCATAAAGTTGCCCAATTCCCTTTTGATTCAGTTAAGGTCTTGGAACATCTTATTTCCCTTGGTTACTGATTCCAGTATCTGGGGAAAAGAATGCTCATTTATCACTGTATTTGTGATGTATCAACAGCAATGATTACTGGTCACAGTTTTTTGTCAGAGGCTTATACAGGTTGTGTTCTAGTCATTGGATCTGTAATAACTACATAATATCTTTCACAGTGTTCACATTAAAAATAAAATGCAACGTCAGCAATTTCTGTCTTCTGTGATACTCTTCATATTTTACTTATATTAGTCTTTCTATGAAATACTTAGCTGTACTCCTTTCAGTTGGCAACCTGCATTTTATTACAACAAGGTACACTACTCTAATTCAGAACTTATGTCACTAAGATTTTATAAACAGATAATGTAGAACCTTACTACATATGAAAGTAAAAGTTCTAAAGATAGAATAAACCTAAGTAAATAGTGAAAGATGTGGGCATGACTGCTCGAGCCAGTAACTGTAGCCTTTGTCCAAGCATGTGAGGGAGGGGAACTGAGGTGGTTCTTGTGGTGATACAAGTGCTCCCGTTGTTACCAGGGGCAGGGTTAGACCAAAAATAAAGAAAATAATTTCATTGCTGGGTTGATGACTGTCAAGAACACAAAGCACTCTCATGGCTGCCCCATCCTCTGATCAAACAGAGGCTTGTTGGTTGGCAGCCACATGGTGTAAAGCAATACAGAAAAAAAGATCTTTGTCTTTTGATTAAGAAATAATTTCATAAGATTTGAGTCCTCTTTGCTAACCTATAGGTTTAAGACTTCAGTCATTAGGACTGCTGTAGTATCTAGACCTTAGCAGGCTGATGAATATCTCCCCCTGTCCTGTAATGCATCTCACTGGGCTTCCATTCCAAATCCCCATTGCTACATAAAGAGCTTTGAGAATCTTTGAAATATAATTTATTTCCTAAGATTTGAGTCCTCTTTGCTAACCTATAGGATGTTATGTGATCCTATCTCGCCTACATTCTGAATGATGGGTTCGGAGCCGATCCCTCGGCTCCGACTCGGCACGCTTATGCCAAAGAGCGAAGTCTCTTATTGGCTGAGCTTACTATATCCCAGGATGCACCACTACCAGTCCCCCAGATCCCGTTTGCCGCTTCCCTGCGAAGACGTGGTCTCGAGCTGGCTGGGCTAAGTAGTTTATTAAACTAACTTTTCTGTCAGTTTTTTGCTGTTTTTGCTCACAAAAGCTGTTTTAACGGCTATCGCTAACTTTGTGTACGATTTGGATTTTGAATTGTTGTGTGTGATTGGGTTCAGTTTGTTTTCGCCCCCTCCATCCAGGGCCTTCCCGGACTGTTAACCTTAATACTTACAGGGTCTCTAGTAATTATACAAATTGGTTAGAGTTACCTGTTCTTTTTACAGGAAGTGTTGGCATTAGTTATTACTGTAAGCTTAAATTTATCAGCAGTAAAAATTTTGTGTACTTTCCTGTCAGAGTGACTAGATTTGTGTATCATCATGTCTCAAACCCCTAGGCCTTCGGGCTTTAAAAAATGTTCGAAATGTGGGTTTAAAATGTCTATCACAGACGATCATTCGCTCTGTGTATATTGTCTCGGGGCAAAGCACTTGCAGGAGTCATGCAGTGTATGTCACGCTTTTTCCTCAAGGGTCCTCCAGGAGAGGAAAAATAAATTGATTTTAAAAGGGTTAGTTAAACCCTCCTTTGAAGAAGCCTTGGCATCCTCTCCTGCTCCAACCAAAAAGAAAAGGGCTTCGGTTCCGACCAGTCCGTCGGACCCGACTGCCAAGAAACTTAGGCAGGCCTCTCCTTCGGCTCCAAAGACTTCGGAGCCGAGGTTGGAACGGTCTGCCTCGATGCCACCAGCATCGACTCCTCTGGCTTCGGAGCCGATGGCTGGGGCATCGAGAGGCGGGTCACCTTCGTCGGCTCCACTGCTCTCGGAGCCGACAAGGGTCGCCCGCTCAGACACTTCCTCCTCGGCGCCGAAGTCTACCTCGGCACCGATGGAATCTGCTGTGAGTATTCCTCGGCGCCGATACTCATCGAGTCGCCTCGAGCCGGTCCCCTAGCCCTTTGGGGCTGATGGAGAGGCCTTCGAACCCGTTCTGTTTCCTCTCGGTCTTCGAGGATGTCGGATTCTGATATAGACAGGGTGCTCCAAAGGCTGTTCCAGTCCCCAGTCTTCCAAAAATTTGTTTCGGCTCCGACCCAGCTGGTTTCGGAGCCGATGACCTTGGCCCACCCCGTTGCCATTCCTCCTCCGACCGCTTCGGCTCCGTCGGAGCAGGTGCTGTTGGAGCCGGTGGAGATCTCAGGGTCGGCTCCGACCCTTACTCCAACCCGGGCCTTCGGGTCCGAGTTTAGTACGGACTTCTTCGGCTGGACCCGGGGTGATGTTTCGACCTATGCTTTCGGTTCCGAGCCTCCCCTCGGTGCTTGGCTGCGGGACTTCCGTCGGCTATCACGGCTCGAGTCCGGACACTCCCAGGATTCTGGGGTCCGGCTTTCAGGGCCATGAGGAGTGCCTTGGCCAAGTCCTTCGCCATCTCTCCGGTTTTACCAGCACCTTCCTGGGCGTGGAGACTGGGTCTTTGGCAGTTCCCTGTCCGTAGCCAGCGGAGCCCGAGGCCTGAGGTTACCCCCAGTGGGGTTCCCTCCTCCTGAGGGTTCTTCAGAGTTGTCTTCAGAGGAACCCCCAAGGAAGAGATCGTGCAAGAGGAAGCACGTGGACTCCCCGAGTCTATTACATCGACACTGATATGGATGATGCGGAAGGGTCCCCAGTCGTCCTCGGATGATGTCTCATTTGCAGACATCTTAGAGATCCTCAAACAACGAGGCGGCTGGATATCCAAACCCCTCTGCGGACGAATCAGTGCTCCTCAAGGCCTTTGGGGCTCAGCCCTCCGCCTCCTGGGTGTCTCCGCCTTCGACGAGCTTCTGGATTTAGTTTGTCGGGGCGTGGGAACATCCAGATACCGTGGAACCAGTCCCTTCTCGTCCAAATAAGTTTTTATCTGCTCCCCCCGAGAAGGAGTTCCTTACTAAAGGCGTGGCTGTAGATGCCATGGTGGTGGCATCTGCTACACAACAGGACGTGGCAGAGGCTTCAACGTCCATCCATCCTCCTAATAAGGAGTCTAGGAGTATGGATAGGTACGGAAAGCGCACCCTGACTTCAGCGGCCTTTACCTTAAGGTCTCTGAATTATTTGGCACATTTTACCAGGCTTCAGAGGGATCTGGTCAAGGAGTTGTCAGATTCCTCTCGGGTAACCTACCTGAGCAGCTAGCCCAGTCCGTTAGCTCTCAGTTGGCTATCCTTACGTCAATTTCTAACTCGTCCATGAGGCTCATTTCCTATGCGGCCGAAGGGGCGGGTAGAGCGGCAGGCACAGGCGTGGCTCTACGGAGACAAGCCTGGCTCCGCTTGTGTCAGTTTGCGGAGGCCTTCAAGTCTTCCTTCGCCGACGCTCCCTTTGATGGGTCCTCATTGTTTGGACCCAAGGTGAAAGACACCCTTACCCGCTGTGAGCAAGAGGGAAAAACGTTATCTGCCGTAGGGGCCCGTTATTCCACTCCCTTTCGGCCTTACCCCAAGGCCAAAGGAGGGGGGAAAATGTGGTTCCAAAAATCTCGCAAGTTTTTCTCCCAACAGCAGGAAGATTCCCCGTCCAGAGGCAGAGGGCGGGGAAATTTTTCAGGGAGACGCCGTCCCAGAGGCGGCAGAGGGCCCCGCAATTCTGGAGACCGCGAGTCCTTTCGTGGCTCTTCAGCCTCCCACACATGAGGGATTGCCCGGCTGTGCTGCTCCGGAGCCAGTCGGGTGTCGTTTTGCCAAGCACCTAAAAGCCTGGGAGTTAATCACTCAGGACAGATGGGTGCTTCGGATCATTGCCGGAGGTTACACCATCCCATTCAAAGACTCACCCTCCGTCCAAGAGAATCCCGGACCCACCACCCAGTCAAAGGGAAATAGCAGCCGCAGAAGCTTTAAAGCTGCTAGAAAAGGAGTCATCCAACCGGTCCCCACAGACCAGATCGGATCAGGAAATTACTCCAGGTTCTTTTAGTGCCAAAAGACAGGGGACCTGAGACCAATATTGGATCTCAGCAGACTGAACCAATCCGTCCACGAAATCCAGATTCGAATGGTCACGTTACAATCCATTCTCCCGTTGTTGGAGAAGGATGTTTGGATGTGCTCCATAGACCTCAAGGACGCCTATTATCACATTCCGATACATCAGGCGTCCAGAAGGTATCTGCGCTTCAGCCTGGGAGTCAGTCATTACCAATTTTGTGCTCTGCCCTTTGGTCTCACCACAGCCCCCAGGGTGTTCACCAAGTGTTTGGCAGTAGTGACGGCTCACCTGAGAAGTCTTGGATTCCAAGTGTTTCCCTATCTCGACGACTGGCTCCTGACTGCCACCACCAGGCATCTACTAATGGACAACCTCAAAGCCACCATCTCCCTGGGTGTTTCCCTAGGGATTACATTCAATTGGTCAAAGTCTGTCTTGCTGCCCTCTCAGCATAAAGTTTATAGGAGCAGAGATAGACTCAAGATTGATGCGCGTCTTTCTTCCTGCCGAAAGGATCCGAATTTTACAGGGCCAAGTTCAAGCTCTGATCTCGAGATCCAAAGCCCCAGCCAGGATGGTCCTACAGGTCTTAGGCTCAATGTCTGCCACGGTTCTTTTAGTTCCTCTAGCAAGATTACACATGAGGATTCTTCAGTGGCTCTTGTCAACTCAATGGTCCTTTCAGGATCTTCCCCTCAGTCATCACATCATAATTACGGACATATGCAAAAGGGACCTTCGCTGGTGGCTTCAGACATCCAACTTGGATCAGGGAAAACCCTTTGTTCTCCCCCCTCCAGTGGTTACCCTGACGACAGATGCCTCCCAGATAGGGTGGGGGGGGCATTGTCTGGGCAGGCTAGTTCAGGGCTCCTGGCTTCCAGACGAAGCTCTTCTCCACATCAACGTGTTGGAGATGAGGGCTGTACTTCTATCCCTACAGGCCTTACACAAGTTTCTTCCTCAAGGCATCATCGCCATCCACACAGACAACATGTCGGTGGTTTGGTATCTGAACAAACAAGGAGGGACCAGATCGTACCCCCTTTGCAGAGAGGCCATGAGAGTGTGGGAATGGGCTGTAGCTACCAACCGCTTCTTGGTAGCGACCCACATCCCGGGAAAGTCAAATGTTTTGGCGGACAAATTAAGCAGGACAATTCTCTCTCCTCACGAATGGTCTCTAAACCGCACAGTAACAGCCCAGGTTTTCAAGAGATGGGGACGCCGTGCTGCGACCTATTTGCAACCCCACAAAACACCAAGTGCCAGAGGTTCTTCTCCTTGATTCCACATCAGGAAGTACCAGCCATGGATGCTCTAGCACAACCTTGGCCAACAGGGCTACTTTATGCCTTTCCTCCAATTCCACTCCTTCCAAAAGTTATTCAAAAAGCTTCTCAGCTGGGGTCTTCAATGATTCTGATTGCCCCATACTGGCCTCGTCAGATATGGTTTCCTTATCTGAAAAAGCATGCAGTGGACGATCCGTGGACCTTAGACCTGATCCCGGATTTGCTAATCCATCAGTCGGGACATTGGCATCAGTCCCTTCAATCTCTAAAATTGACAGCTTGGCTCCTCCACTTCCAACCTTAGTTAGAAGGCACACACTAGACCCGGAAGTTGTTCATATTTTATCTTCGGCCCACAAACCCACCACTAACAAATTGTACCTCAGTAAGTGGAAGAGGTTTGCTATCTGGGCTCAACTCAAGGGCTTAGACCCTATCACTGCTCCTGTTCCAGAGGTTTTAAAATTCTTAACATCCTTGTTTAATCAGGGATCTTCTGTCTCAACTATTAAAGTCCAACTAGCTGCTATCTCGAAATTCCATGAATCCACGGATCCTCCTTTGATGAGCAGCAGATTATGCAAGACCTTTATTAAAGGTGCGGGCCTGTTAAGACCACCAATTTTTCATCCTGCACCTCCGTGGGATCTTGATTTGGTGCTTCGCGCATTAACATCTCCCCCTTTCGAACCGGCTGCTACATGCGAATTAAAATATCTGTCTTGGAAAACGGCCTTCTTAGTGGCTATTACCTCTGCAAGGAGAGTCTCAGAGCTTCAAGCCCTGTCTATTAAACCACCGTACTTGATTTTCCACAAGGATAGAGTATCACTCCGGCCTAATCCATCCTTTGTCCCCAAAGTCTGTTCTAGTTTCTGTCTTCAACAATCTCTAGAGCTACCAGTTTTCTTTCCAAAATTCTCTAATGAAGCAGAATATACTCTCCATAAATTGGATGTTCACAGGCAATTACGCTTCTATTTAGACAGGACTCAGCAACTTCGTAAGTCAGACCAGTTGTTTGTGTCCTTCTCAGATAATAAATTGGGCCAAACCATTACAAAAGCTACAATCTCAAAATGGATCAGAGATTGCATAACTCAGGCCTATTCTTCTTGAATAAACAACTGACATCATCTATCAAAGCTCATTCTACAAGAGCTATGGCTACTTCTATAGCCTTTCATTCCAAGCTCGCTATATCGGAAATTTGTGCTGCGGCTACTTGGTCCAATCCGCACACTTTCATTTCCCACTACAAATTGGATGTGGCATCTAGAGGACGAGCTTCATTTGGTTCCACGGTACTCAGGAGTGTTTTCCAGTGAGCCACCCAGGATTCAGGTGCTAGGACGCTGTCCCATCATTCAGAATGTAGGCGAGATAGGATCACATAACATCTTTTAGTTATGTACTCACCATAACTTCAGATGTTTGGGATCCATCTCACATTCCTGATACCCGCCCTCCTTCCCCCTGCCTTGCAGATCAGAAGAGATTGAACGGTTTTGAGCTCCACTGTTTTTATCTTGTTTCATCTGACGATGTTATATAAGCAGGGTATGCATGTGTGCATGTATGCGGACAAACTAGATCTGGGGGACTGGTAGTGGTGCATCCTGGGATATAGTAAGCTCAGCCAATAAGAGACTTCGCTCTTTGGCATAAGCGTGCCGAGTCGGAGCCGAGGGATCGGCTCCGAACCCATCATTCAGAATGTAGGCGAGATGGATCCCAAACATCTGAAGTTATGGTGAGTACATAACTAAAAGTTTAAGACTTCAGTCATTAGGACTGCTGTAGTATCTAGACCTTAGCAGGCTGATGAATATCTCCCCCTGTCCTGTAATGCATCTCACTGGGCTTCCATTCCAAATCCCCATTGCTACATAAAGAGCTTTGAGGATCTTTGAAATATAATTTATTTCAAAAGGTAGTAAGTATTTTTTTCATCCCACTGTCTATCATTTACTTTTTTTTTGTTTTTACATTTTTGCTGTTTTTACTTATTATTTTCCAGTCTGAAATGATCTTGTTATTGGCCTATGCTTGCCTTAATGCCTCAGTGTTTTCCCTTTATATGACTATTTTAGCTTGTTGTGTCTTTATCTTTAGGCTGTTACTTTAAAAAAGTAATGATTTTTCTGTAGATGCATGCTTGTTAACTGTGTCATTCTTCTGGGGTTTTTTTCTGCTTTTTCCAAGTCTTGCAGTTAATTTATTTGCCTTTTTTCAGACAAACTTTTGCTCATTGTGGTTTGGAAGGTCACCCCTGTTTAATCACGAAGTGTGCAATCCCTAGGTCATTTGTGGAGAAATATCTTCCATTTGACAGAAATAATAAGTATATAGTTTTGGGGAGATACATATCCCCTCCAAGTGTGAAATATGGTACTGAGCTCAGTTCTCCTCTTCCACACTCCAGTCACAGGAAGGATAAATTATATATGTATTTCTAGGTGCTTACTAGGCTAATGACCATAAGGGCCTTTTTAAGCCTAACCATGCATCCCAAATTTTTGACAAGTTCTGATACCCTTGATAATTTTAAGAAGGGGCCTGGGAGATGAATCATTTACAAGCAGGGGCTGGGAGATGAACCATTTACATGTTGCCTGTGTCCATTAGAGACATAGGTGCCAAATCAGGGATGAATTTCCTGTTCCCCATTCAGTTGTCTAAGTTTCACTTGAATTGGGTTAGGGAAGAGCTCTGCTTCACATGGATGGGGAGCCTGTTCCAGAGATGGGGTAGTCTCTGTGATACACACCTGTCTCTTCAGCAGGTCCTATTTATATCATGGGTGAGGTTAAGTCTTTAGAACAGGTAATTCTGGTGCTGCTTGTTTTGTGGATATGCAGGAGGTCCACCAGGGTGGGGTCTGACAATGCCCTGTATGCCAGGCATAGATCTCCCCTCAAAAGCCTGTAGGAGACAGAATACAAGGATAGGGCCTTGAGGCAGTCTGCATAGGGCATTTTGCTTGTGCCCTGTATTCTTTTAGTGAGGAACCTCTATGGATATTCCAGTTATTGGATATGCCTGGTTAGGTACATAGCAAAGGGGGCACTGTACTCAGTAATAGGTGTGATGAATGCTGAATACAGTGGAACAGTGACTTTGTGGACCTAGATGCCATAACCTCGGTTATAAGCTGTGCAACATATAATTATTTCCTTACTACTGTAGACACATGATGCTCAAAGGCTAGAGTATTGCCTAGCCTTTGACCATCAACTATAACTTCCAATTTCTCAAATATAACTTCACATTTCTCAGTTGTTGTCTTATTTTTGATTATGGTTATATCCTTTGGTTTGGCTTTCTTAATTTTATATCCTGAAGAAACTTGAAACTGCCTCACAATGTTCCAAAGTACTGAGATGTCCTCCTTTTTATTTATCAGGTACAAAATACTTTTCATATACAAATAAAGCCAACTTTTTTGATTACCATACCATTTATATCCTTGAATTTTCGAGCCTGTCATTTTCTTTGCCATTGGTAAAACTCAAACCAGTATCTGGCAGTTGATGCAGAGGTTAAGGGTGTGAGCAGTAGTTTCTATAGTATAAGGTTTGATTCCTTCATCCCTCCTGTGTTACCTTCAGGAAGTCACTTAACCAGACATTGTTTCTAGATTGCCCCTGTAATGGGACCGTATGGCCAGTGGGCCTACTGTGTTGAAAAATTGGTTTACTAAATAGTGTTGACCACATAATGTGCAGACAGGATAAATATGACATGTTTGGTGAGAAAGACTGAAGTCAAAAGATGAGGCAGCAGAGGCTAAGGTAGACGGGCAACATTACTAAAGTAATGAATATGAATTTGTGAGAACTTAAAGAAGATGTTCTTGACAGGCAGGCCTGATGTGTAAAGTCCTTGAGTTCAGGAAGAGTAAGATTTGACTAAACAGCAACAGAGGCAGAACTAGAAAGAAAAAGGTATAGTTACCTCTTTTCAGGACAAATTTAGTGCCATTGTGGTGGAAGTGGGAATGGCGCCATGTCCCAGGTGTGTTACAGTAAGTCTGGTCTGCAAATGAGACTTGCACTGCATTGATTTTTTTATGAGTCAGGATGGTGCATGGAGAGAGAGAGAACAAAGCAGATTCACACTTGTACAAGAATGGTAACAAACTTTTCCAGTATTTAGGGACATGCAACAGGATTTGGATGTTAAAGGAGACATCAGCCAGTCCCACTTCACGTCAGGCTGTCATAAGCAGGATAAGGTGTTTGTGTGTGTATATGTCTGTGTGTGTCTGTGTGTAGTGAAGCAGGCAACACAGACAATAATCCAGAGTGTACCACCATGTCAGGAATGAAATAGGAGTTAAAACAATGACAGAAAAGACCTGTGTCATTTGCTAAATAACATGAAAAACAGCTGTGTGTGTGTGTGTGTGTGTGTGTGTGTGTGTGTGTGTGTGTGTGTGTGTGTGTGTGTGTGTGTGTGTGTGTGTGTGTGTGTGTTGGGGTAGATAAGCATATTGTTGCTGTATCCCAGGTGAGATCAAAAAGACACGGTGGCATATGGAGCAGAATGAGGTAACCACAGTGTACAAAATCCAGAAGGGATGATGGATTTTTTTTGTCTACACAACGAATACTGAAAATTAGAGTCTGCTTTTTAACCCTCCAAGTAAATCTTTGTGTAACAAATCATGTTACCATTAAACTTAAAAGAATCTGTAATAATTGTGGCAGAAAGTTTGGAAATCTACATTCAAAAGTGAGAATATATTTAGCACATTGCAGTTCCAACTCAGAATTCAAACCTGCTTTTCTGTGCTGAGTTGTACAGCCACAGATGGCAGCCTAGCAGAGTCCTCAGACCCATACAGGTATCATGCTATACACAGAAAATAAATCTGAGACTGTCTGATTTAAAGAATAATCTGTATTTTTATAGATTGTTTAGTCAAAAATATCAGCATTCTTCTGGTGATGACTAATCCATTTCTTACTCAGTGCAAGACAATAATATTAAACAAAGCACATTATGTTTTATGTTAGTTTAAAGCGCTGCAGTTTTTTCCATGATGAAATGCTCATGTGATGTCTGAAAGCTTTCTGTCAGCTGTGGCTACCTCTTAATCATTGACATTACTTGTAAATTGTTTCCAGGTGCAATTCTTCTGAAACAACACCTTTCATTAATATGTATATTACATGACCATTAAAGCCCATATCTCAAGTGTTCCAGCAACTGAATCAACAGCAACATAAACTTTTTTTTTTTTTTTTTTAAGTGTCTTTAGTTAGCCATCTCATCTGACCTATTGTTCTTAAGCAAGTCACTTTGGAACTTTGTTTTCTTGACATTATAGGGAACATTTTAAGAAAACCGCTTGGTGTATGTTAACACTAAAAGTACTTCTAAAACTGGTCTGTGTTATATATTCGAACTTTCAAAATGTCGAATGTCATATGTTCGAGACCATATGGTCGATATTTGAAAGTTCGAATATGTAATAATAAAAAAAAAAAAAAAACATACCTTAACAGTGCCAGATGAAGGGTCACGCCCCCTGCACCCCCCACACCCTCCCTACTTATATATACCAACTCCAAGACCGCACTTCAGTGCAGAAAAGGGAAATTCTCCCATTCTGCACCATACAGCGCCGTTAAAGTCAACCTTCGAACACTTGAAATGTCGATCATATGGTCTCGACCATATGATGATCGACATTTCAGGCATTCATTTATTTGACATAGACCCTCTAAAATTATATTCTTTTAGCATGTAATAAAAAAAAAAGTGATTAAACAAAGAGGACTTAAAGGAGGAGCGCAATAGCTTTGGTACCAATGGTAATATAAATTGTTGTGTAACAGTGTAGACTAGATGTTAAAACAACAGGCCTGAAATAAACTGTACACTGGAAGCCTGGGTTTGATTCCCTTCATTGCTACTTGAGTAATATGTACACATTTACAGTCAATTAACCCTTGGAAACAGACAGTGGACTTACTGGAGGTTTATTAATGACTGATTAAAATAAATGTGCATTTATTACATTGATATATGTATATTATTGCATTACAAACGTTAATACTGGTCTACCTGGGTACAGTCCAATCATGTGCGTGGAAATGTTGGTGCATTCCAGTTCAGACACTCCCATACATACATAGATATAACAAGATGCAGTTGCACTAAATAACTGTCTGTGACTATTCTGAGTGGTGAGAATTATTATTTATTTATTTTACATTTGTTGACTGGGATAGTCCAACTGGATACATGTCCATTTTCAGCGGCGGCC
>NC_056725.1:1724000233-1724010233 GCF_019279795.1 Protopterus annectens
ATCTTCATTAAATTGAATGGCTAAGTTCAGCCTTCTACAAAATAGCTTAATTTCTTTAATAAGATCGAATAAATTGAACCTGACAGTGGGGATATATTTCATTCCCTTATTAAAGAGGGATATAATGTCATCTGTGACATGAATGTCCGTATAATTATACACATTGAACCCTTGATGGCTTCTAATACAAGGACACTAATACAAGGACACTTCTCTGTGTCTACATCCATCATAACAACAAAGGAGGTATTAAATGGTAGTAACTTTAGCCTCAAAGAGATTTCCCCTGAACCAGGCCATTCTAAAGATATGGATTCAACAACCCCGGCCTTACCACATACTTTTAATTTACCCACTAATAAAAGTACAATGTTAAGTTGTCAATCTCGCCTTCATTCTTGCTTGATGGGTTCGGAGCCGATCCCTCGGCCCGACTGCACTTGCTAAGCTCGAGAGTCACTTTTACCAGCTCGAGGCAGCCCCATATCCCATGATGCAAGGCGGTAAGTACCCAGATCTCGTTTGCCGCTTATGAGGTCCTCCTTTACCAGCTCCTGGTAAGTGATTCAATTTACTAATATTC
The DNA here is from genome assembly GCF_019279795.1 of Protopterus annectens. Lineage (NCBI taxonomy): Eukaryota > Metazoa > Chordata > Ceratodontiformes > Protopteridae > Protopterus > Protopterus annectens. The sequence continues at coordinate 1,724,000,817 of NC_056725.1, forward strand.
AAGCCCCTTTTGTTAAAAACTTATTATTATTAGTTATAAGTTAATTATTTAGTTTTCCTGACAGAAATCCCTGTCTCCTTAATATTTTTTAGTCAAACTTTACCCATCCCATCCCTCCCTGTTAGGCGTGTGTGTGTTTATTTTTAGGAATACCTTTTGGTATTTTCTTTAATTTAAGTTTTTTGACTGGTGTGTGTGTGTGTTTAAGCACTATGTCAAAGGAGAGGGTCTCAGGTTTTAAGAAGTGTGACTCGTGCTGTCAGAAGATGTCTCTGACAGACGGTCACACTTCTTGCCTGTATTGCCTGGGGCCTCTTCACCTGCAGGACTCCTGTGCTATTTGTCATTCCTTCAGCCAGAGAGTCCTGCAGGAAAGATTTAATAAACTGATTCTTAGGGGCCTTCTTGCCGGAGGGCTCTCCGCTAAGTCGGCTCCCAAAATCAGTTAAATCTTCCAAGGCCCAGGCTTCTGTTTCTAAGCCTGCGGCCTCGCCCGACTCGCTCGAGTCGAGATCGCCGGCTGGAGCCGATTCTGGCTTAACAGCCTTCGCACCAATGGCTATCGGTGCCGAATCTGTATCGACACTCGGTGTCGGCTCCGATCGGTTCCGACACCCATGTGGCACAGGCATCGGTGTCGGCCCGATCGGCTCCGACACCGTTACTTTGGTGGCTGTATCGGCCCGCTGGAGCCGATACATCGAGGCTTCCTGTCGGCTCCAAGAGGTCGGCTCCGACAGGATCTATGGTATCGGGTCCGATGGGTCATTCCCGGAAGAGGTCGAGGTGTCCTTCCTTGGTGCCGCTACTTTCGGCCCGGCTTCACCTCTTCTTTCGAACGGAGCCATCGGAGCCGATCTTCAAGGTCATCCAGGTTGTCAGATCATGACCTAGAGAGAGTGGTCAGTAGATTACTTAAGTCACAGGTACTGGCCCAAATGTTACACAGTCCGTCTCAACAGAAGACTGTTGGTCCACACCCCATTACAGTTCCTCCTTCAACTCTACCTCAGAGCTTGGAGTTGGAGTCTTCGAATGGTTACTGCTACGGCTGGAGGACGGATACCCCTTCTGTTCCTTCAGCCTCTACTCTTATCTCCTCTTCGAGACCTTCCTTAGAGGGATTCGTGGTCGGGCTTCCATGGTCTCCTCCGAGGGGTGAGTGGCATCGGACCCTTGTCCGAACCCGCTCTTCCCCTTGGAGCCTCGGCCTTGGTGAGCTCGGCTCCGACATCTGCCTCGGAGACTTCCCTTCGGTGGTCCCTGGAGTTCCTAGCTCTTGAGCGGGTTCTCTCGGACCTGCCTGGGAGGGAGCATTCGAGGTGATGAAGAGTGTACTGGCCACTGGTATCAGTCAGCAGTCTGTTCCCGTAGCTCCTCCCTCTATAGTACCTGTTGACATCTCTGCCACTTCTCTTGCTACAGGACCCAGAGATCCTCCGCCTCAGGTTTCCCCATTGGGAATTTCCCCTCTTCCGAGGATTCTCCTGATGTTTCGGGAGATCCTCCTAGGAAGAGGACTTGTAAGAGGAAGCATGTAGACTCCCGAGTCTGTCACTTCGATACTGACTTTGATGAGTCAGAGGGATCCCTAGATCCCCTCTGAGGATGTCTCCTTCTCAGACATCCTAGAACTTCTGAAACAGAGGGAAACTGGCCCACCAACAATCCCTCTGAGGATGAGTCAGTATACCTAGAGGCGTTTGGATCTCGGCCCTCCACCTCCTGGGTGTCTCCGCCTTCGACCCCTTATGCAGGTTATTGCACGAAGGCATGGGCAGCTCCTGACTCTGTAGAGCCAGTCCCTAGGAGGCCTTCAAAATTTATCACTGCCCGCCTGACAAACAATTCCTTACCAAGGGTGTCCCGCTGATGCCATGGTGGTGGCTGCGCCACCAAAAGGAACTTGCAGATCCTTCCGTGCCCGTCCATCCTCCTAATAAGGACTCTAGGACCATGGATAGGTACGGTAAGCGGATGTTTTCCTCAGCGACCTTTGCTATGCGTTCGCTGAATTACCTATGTCACTTCACCAGACTCCAGAGGGATATCCTGAAGGAGCTGGGAGAAGTAGTTCAGGATCCTACAGCTGCAGGGGCTCAAGAAAAAATTGCTTCACAGCTAGGAACCCTTAACTCCATTGCAAACTCCTCCATGCGGCTTATATCATATGCTGCTGATGGAGCGAGTAGGGCCGCAGGTACAGGTGTGGCTCTTAGACGCCAAGCCTGGATGCGGCTATGTGATTTTGCGGACTCCTTTAAGGCGTCCTTCACAAATTCTCCCTTTGATGGGTCAGCTTTGTTTGGCCCTCAGGTGAAGGAAACCTTGACCAGGTGCGAGCAGGACGGCAAGACTCTTTCTGCTGTTGGAGTCCGTTTTTCCACCCCTTCTAGACCTTATCCCAAAGGACAGAAGGGCGGGAAGATGTGGTTCCGTAAATCCCAAGGAGTCACGCCGGATTCACGTGGTCAGTTTACCCCTAGAGGCAGAGGGGTAACAACAACAGACGCCGCTCTAGAGGCAGAGGGGTCCAAGAACCAGGGAAACAGGGAGCCTCTCTGACAAGCCCTTTCAGCATCCCTGAGGTGTTGCCCGGCTGTCCCTCCTTGGAGGCAGTCGGGAAGATTATCACTGTACCCAGAAGCCTGGCATTCCCTCACCAAGACAGATGGGTACAGTCGATCATATCCAAGGGTTACATAATTCCTTTCGAGGAAAGTCCTTCCCCTCAAGTTCCCTTCCAGATGTACCACCCGGTCTAAGGGAGATTGCAGAGTCAGAAATCTCAAAACTACTGCAAAAAGAGCCATTCAGCCAGTTACAATAGACCATTCAGAGCCCGGAATCTACTAAAGGTTTTTTTGGTCCCCAAAAGACGGGAGACTGGAGACCAATATTGGATCTCAGCAGACTCAACAAGTCTGTCAGGAAGACAAGATTCAATGGTCACTCTTCAGTCAATTCTGCCCTTCTTACAGAAGGACAACTGGATGTGCTCAATAGATCTTCAGGATGCACTATCACATAAAATTCACAGACGCTCCAGGAGATTTCTCCGCTTCGGCTGGGGTCCAGTCATTTCCAGTTCAGAGCCCTGCCCTTTGGTCTCACTACAGCCCCAGAGTGTTCACCAAATGCATGGCAGTGGTCACGGCTCACCTGAGACGTCAAGGATTCCAGGTGTTTCCGTATCTCGACGACTGGCTCCTGTCAGCCACCACCAGGCATCAGCTTATACAAGCCAGGGATTACACAATAGACCTTTGTTCTCATTTGGGCATCTCAATCAACTTCGAAAAGTCATCCTTATCGCCTGCCAGTCTATTACCTTCATAGGCAAACTTAAACACTGTTCGGATGTCAGCTACCCTTACAGAACAAAGAGTTTCAGACATTCAGACTCATGTCAGGATCATTCTGGCCAGCAAGAAAATACAGGCCAGAATGGTTCTAAAGGTATTAGGTCTCATGGCTGCGCCATTACTCTTCTTCCCTGGCTCGATTCTACATGCGCCTTCTTCAGTGGATGCTGTTCACACAATGGTCATACCAGCAACTTCCAATGCGCCACCAGATTCTGGTGACACAGACATGCAAAGAGCATCTTGCTTGGTGGATCACATCGCCTCAGGTTCACCAAGGCAGGTACTTTGTACCCCCATCCCCGATAGCCACTGTCACCACGGATGCCTCCCTGATCGGGTGGGGGTCATTATCAGGGCAGGATGGTTCATGGGACGTGGCAGCCGCTCGAGTACCATCTGCACATAAATGTCCTGGAGATGAGAGCAGTGCTTTTAACGTTGCAAGCCCTCAACGACTTTCTTCCCGTAGGGACAATTGCAGTCCACACAGACAACATGTCTGTAGTTTGGTATATCAACAAACAGGGCGGAACCAAGTCCTACCCCTTGTGTCGAAGCGCTCAGACTATGGCAATGGGCGATCTCCTCTCATCGGTTTCTGGTAGCAACGCATATCCCTGGGAAAACCAACATTATAGCGGACATATTGAGCAGAGCTATCCTCATGCCTCACGAGTGGTCTCTCAAGCAATCTATAGCGGAAGAGATTTTTCTGGAATGGGGTCGCCCATGTTGCGATCTTTTGCTACTCCCCAAAACAGCAAATGTCCAGACTTCTTCAGCCTCTTCCTCTATCAGGCCATCCCCCAGAGACGCTCTGACCCAGGATTGGCCCCAGGGACTTCTTTATGCCTTCCTCCATTTCCTCTGATCCCTCAGGTGATCCAGAAAGCTACCGCTTTGAGAGCCAAATTGATTCTCATTGCCCCTTACTGGCCTCGACAAGTTTGGTTCCCGTTCCTCCATCATCACCTTTTGGTGCAGCCGTGGCATCTGGACCCAGTGCCAGATCTTCTGATTCACCAATCGGGTCAGCTGCACCGGTCAATCCCTTCTCTCAACCTCACAGCATGGTTGCTCCACTTCCTTCCTTAGCCAGGCTTCCTTTGATCTCTAACCCAGTTAGAGACATCATAGTAGCTTCGCTAAAATCCTCTACCAGGAGGATTTATACAAGCAAATGGAACGTTTCTCTTATTGGGCTAAGGCCCAAAATATTGATCCTTTTACTGCCCCTGTTCAGGAAGTCCTGGACTTCTTAGCAGAGATTTTTCATGCAGGCTCCTCTTCTTCCACAGTCAGAGTTCAATTGGCTGCTATTTCCAATTTTCATGTCGGGATAGCAGATCATAATATTATGTCCCATAGGCTCTGCAGGGCCTTCTTGAAAGGAATTTTCCTACTAAAACCTCCAATCAGGAATCCTCCTCCTCAGTGGGATCTAAATTTAGTGCTGACATCCTTGATTCTTGCCCCCTTCGAGCCAGCTGTTTCTTGTTCCCTGAAATATCTTTCTTGGAAAACTTTATTCCTAGTGGCTATTACATCTGCCAGGAGGGTGTCTGAACTTCATGCTCTTCGGTTCGACCCCTATTTGGTTTTTCACAAAGACAGAGTATCTTTGAGAACTAAGCCAACCTTTTTACCTAAGGTCGCCTCAAAGAACAATCTGAATCAATCCATTGACCTCCCTGTATTTTTTCCTAACTATTCAGATAGAGCTGAACAAAAGCTACATTATCTTGATGTCCACCGTCAACTTAGATATTATTTGGACAGAACAAAAAATTTAGAAAATCTGATCAACTTTTGTTTCCTATGCGGATAATAAAAAGGCCTTCCTGTTTCTAAAGTGACCTTGTCCAGATGGCTTTCTTCGGTCATCTCTGAAATTTATACTCAGGGGAAAACAGCTGTGCTCAAAACCTAAAGCACATTCAACTAGGAGCTTAGCTACTTCTACAGCTTTTCAAGCTAGACTTCCTTTGGACACTATTTGTGCAGCGCCACTTGGGCTACTCCTCACACTTTTGTTTTCCATTACAAATTGGACTTGGCCTCCAGGGACAGAGCCAGTTTTGGCTCTACAGTCCTCAAGAGTTTGTTCCATTGAGCCACCCAGGATAGAGGTGCTAGGGACGCGGTCCCATCAAGCAAGAATGAAGGCGAGATTGACAACTTAACATTAAGAAGTTATGTACCTACCATAATGTTCCATGTTAGTTGTCTTCTCTCGCCTTCTTTCTTGCGACCCTCCCTCCTTCCCCCTGGCCTGGACAGACCTTGTATAAGAAACTGTTATGCTGAAGACCATTCAGACCTGGTCCTTCTTCCATCTGTAAGTTTTCTTTCTTCCTTTGGGAAGTATTTTATGCTTGGTGTTATTGCCCTTTGTCAGCAAACGAGATCTGGGTACTTACCGCCTTGCATCATGGGATATGGGGCTGCCTCGAGCTGGTAAAAGTGACTCTCGAGCTTAGCAAGTGCCGAGTCGGAGCCAAGGGATCGGCTCCGAACCCATCAAGCAAGAAAGAAGGCGAGAGAAGACAACTAACATGGAACGTTATGGTAGGTACATAACTTCTTATTTTTGGATAAAACAGTTATTAATAGTGAACAAGAAACAAGCACAGTTGATACGCTTATGATGGATGTAGACACAGAGAAGTGTCCTTGTATTAGAAGCCATCAAGGGTTCAATGTGTATAATTATACGGACATTCATGTCACAGATGACATTATATCCCTCTTTAGTAAGGGAATGAAATATATCCCCACTGTCAGGTTCAATTTATTCGATCTTATTAAAGAAATTAAGCTATTTTGTAGAAGGCTGAACTTAGCCATTCAATTTAATGAAGATTCTAATAAGTCTAACAATATCAAAAATAGATCTACACTAGTGAAAAAAAGCGCATACATTCCGACTATGAATCCCCAGGTTGCAATATATGAGAAAATGGTTTGCAACGACATGTACCGTCTGTACAAAGAGGTTAAAGATAATTTAGGAGGCAAATATGCCCCAATGGACAACCTAACTGAAGGTGAAAGGAGATGTATGAAAGAACTTATTATGAACAATGAGATCAGAATAATGAAACCTGACAAGGGAGGCGGGATAGTGATATTTGATAGTCAACAATACTTTAATGAAATTAATAACATATTATATGAATCAGGAAATTATGAACAGGTTTCCTTAAACCAAATTAACATCGGATACAGACGTATAGACCTAGTGATAGAGGAATATCTACTTGATAATCGAATTACTAGTGAATTATACGAATATTTAAGAACAGAACACCCGATTATGGCCCATATTATAGGAATTCCTAAGATTCATAAAAATAAGCACAAACCGCCATTTAGACCGATTATCTCAGGATCTAAGTCCAAAACTTTTAAAATAGGGACCACTATAGATCATTGGACTAAACAAGTTTATACTAAAGTGGACCACCTGGTCAAGGATTCCTGGGATTTTCTTAGTAAACTTACGATGGATGTTTGGGATGAGAACTTGACATTCCTTACTATAGACGTTCAGGATTTATTTTCCAGCATACCTGCATCTACTGGATTAGATTACTTTAATAGTAGTTTATGTAAATACTTGGGAAGTAGTTGGGACAGAGACAATCTTATTATGGATATGATGGGACTTGTCCTAGAACACAATTACATAACACATCAAGGTGAATTTTTCAGACAATCTCGAGGAGTGGCCATGGGGGCTTCGTGTGCCCCCATATTTGCCAACTTGGTCATGCTCGAGTGGGAGAACCTATACATATTCCCAAGTGAGTTTTACCAGTATATCAGGTTATACACCAGATTCCTGGATGACGTTTTTATCATTTGGACTGGACCCACAGACATGATTCCCATTTTTATAGACTATCTCAACAACACAACGGATTTTTTGAGATTTACTTTCCAATTTGACAAAATAGGCATTGCATATTTGGACACTTGGATTGGCAACACAGGGACTGGGTTTTCCTCCAGAATATATAGGAAGCCCACGTTTTCAAATGACTACATTCATTTTAGTAGTTGTCATCCACCACATATTTTCAAAAACATTGTGAAGGGACAAAGTATAAGAGCAGCGAGAATGTCATCCACCTTTGAAAGTATGAATAGTGAGTTAGAAGTAGTTGCCAAATTATTTCAGGACCGAGGTTACCCGAGGACCATGTTGGGGAATGTAATTTCTTACGTGAAAGCTCAATGGGGACAAAAATATAAACCTTTACTGGGGAATAGCAATGTACCACAGCGCCACTTGAGTAACGATTGGGACAGAAAAGTATGTGTGTTAAGATTTAATCCTTATGTCAGTTTAATCACTGAAATTCTCAAAAAACACTGGTCTCTAATTACTACTTCTGGTCCTATTGGACATATAGTAGGAACAGAGATTTGTACAGTTTATAAAACGGGAAATAATATAAAAAGATTAATAGGTTCATAGGTTCATAGGTTTATACTAGGCTATCTGCCCTAAGGCATTTATAAGCCTAGCCCAAATTATTGTGGCTTACGCCACCCCTTATATGAAAAAATACTGTGCCCATTAGTTTGTTGTGCCTCTGTCCAGCAGTGACCCAGAGATGATTCCCGGGGTAAACCTACGATCTCCCATCCACAGGTCTAGATTTCTCTTGAACAGAGTCAGCGAGGTGCTCTGCCTCACATGGACCGGGATTTTATTCCACAGCATAGGGAGTCTCTGAGTGATAAATCTATCCCTCCAGCACGTCCTATTTATATCCGTGCTAAGGTTTAAGTCGCTTGCTCTAGTGGTTTTGGTGGATTTGGATTTTTGAGGTGGAGCATGTCCATTAATTCGGGTTGGACATGGCCTTGTATGTCAGGCACATGTCACCTCTGAGCAGACGGTATGCACTGAATAGAGCTGGAGTTTCTTCAATCTGGCAGCATATGACAGATTTTGGAGTCCCTTTATCCTTTTGGTGAGGAACTTTGGGGCCTCTCCAATTGCTGCAGATGTCGGGTGAGATACATCCCAATGGGGCATTGTACTCGATCATTGGTCTGATAAGTGAAGAGTACAGGGAACAATGACCTCACTAGATCTGGATATGAATCCCTTCATGATCAGGTGGGCAATGTAGAAGGTCTTTCTAACCACTTTAGCAATGTGAGTGTCAAAAGAAAGGCCACTGTCAACCTGGGTCCCCAGGTCCCTGATAACCTCTTCTGTGCTTAGTGGATTGCCACCTATATGGTAGCTTGGGGTTACCTTGTTTTTCCCGAAGGGTATGACTATACATTTTGAGGCGCTCTACTTCAGGCCATGGCTCTGGCACCAGCTATCTGTTTCCGTGAGTCCTTCTGAAGGATATCCGTGTCCGATGCACTTTCCACTATGGCCCAGTTTGCAGTCGCCTGCAAACTTTGTCAGCCAAAGTCCTCCCATGTTGGCCTGTACTTGAGAAGTAGATGCCAAACAATAGGGCCAAGGACCGAGCCCTGTGGGACACCACTTGTGACCGGCTTGGAGTCTGACACAGCGCCAGCAACTCTAACCCTGTGGGTTCTGTCCTTAAGCCAGTTTGCAACCCATCTTGTGACATATGGGTTTACATTTAAGCTGGTAAGTTTTTCTACAATACCCGAGTGGGGTATTGTGTCGAAAGCCTTTGCAAGGTCAAGGTAGGCTGTATGGACTGCCTTTCCCTCATCAATGGCCTTGGTGACTATTTCGAAGAAGTCGACCAAGTTCAAAAGGCATGATCTTCCCTTGACAAAGTGGAACGAAAGGAGTAAGTGAAAAGAGAATGAAGGGTACCACCAAATGTGGCACCTGTAAACAATGCACCTATATTAACACTACACAAAAAATCAGGTTAGGAAATATCATTAATACCAAGGTAATATGTAAAAATGGGAATTGTAACTCACAACGTATTGTTTATATAGCTACCTGTACGAAATGCTCGGCCTTTTATATAGGCAAAACCGAGAGGAAGTTTAAGACTCGTATATATGAGCATATGTACAGGATAAAAAAGGG
>NC_056725.1:1724015233-1724063184 GCF_019279795.1 Protopterus annectens
AAAAACAAAGTACCCACAAATTACCACATAGGTGGTAATCCATTAAGTACGGAAAAAGTAATCCGAGACCTGGGGACCCAAGTTGACAGTGACCTCTCTGACACCCACGTCGCCAAAGTGGTTAGAAAGACCTTCTACCTTGCCCACCTTATCATGAAGGGATTCACATCCAGATCAAAGGATGTCATTGTACCCTTATATTCCTCCCTTATCAGGCCTATGATTGAGTACAATGCCCAGTTTGGTATGTGCCTCACCCGGCACCTGCAGCAGCTGGAGAGACCCCAAAAGTACCTTACCAAGAGGATCAAGGGTCTCCAGCATATGTCATATGCTGCCAGACTGAAAAAGCTCCAGCTCTATTCAGTAGCATACTGCCTGCTCAGAGGTGATCTGTGCCTTACGTACAAGGCCATGTCCAATTCAGAATTAATGGACATGCTCCACCTCAAAAACTCCAAATCCATCAGAGCCACGAGAGCTAAAGATCTAAACCTCAGCACAAATATGAGTAGGACATGCTGGAGGGACAGATTCATAACCCAGAGGCTTCCCGCACTCTGGAACAGGATACCTGTCCATGTTAGGCAGAGCCCCTCACTGACTCTCTTCAAGACAAATCTGGACGAATGGATGGGTGATCGTAGGTTTACCCTGGGGGTCATCTCTGTGTCATTGCTAGATAGAGGCACAGTAAACTAAATTTAATTTAAATTGTACACTTTTGTATCATTACATGGGGTGGTGAAAGCCACATATACTTTGCCTAGGCTTATAAATGCCCTAGGGCAGATAGCCTAGTACTATACTATGAAACTATGAAATTATTCAATATTTGTCAGTGTTTTTGTGATCAAAGATTTGTAATTGGTGAGTGGCTTGTAGAGTTTTTGTTTGTTCCTAAATACCATAGATTTTGTTTTGGACGAGTTAAAATAGAATGTTGTTGTTCTCATTGCATTGCAGTATTGTGAAGGATTGATTAAAATGAAATAAAACCTTGTCAGAAACAAAGAATAATAGATGAGGTTGAGGAAGATCAGATGGGAGCTTGTTAATGTAGACAGAGAATAGGAGAAGATCAAGTATGGAGTCTTACAGTATGTCTTTTATAAAGTAAGTAGATAGATTGAGAAGCTGACTGACACAGAAACAGTGGTTTGAGAGAGAAGTTTGGAACCAAGGAATGTATCTGAGCTAACCCCATAACAGGTGATCTTATTGTATGGAATTTTCAGCTAAATCAAATGGTTTGGTGAGATTAATAATAATGGTGCCTGTAAGCAGATTTTTGTCCACACCTAGGTGGATTTTAATAGTAAGCAACCATAAAGCTGTAAAAATGCTGCAGTCTGACCTTAAGTCATGTTGTTAAGATGAGAGGAGATTGCAATTGCTAACATATTATCCAAGCTGAGTATAGATATTTTTTGCAGAATTTGATGGCTTTGATCATTTTGGGAATGGATTTTCAACTTTCCAAATGTTTATCATAGTGGTTTGTGTTATGCAGGCAGTGCATATATGTTGGAGTGAAGCAGTGATGAAATCCCTACAGTCCTATATAATCCTAGGGAATAGGCCGTCTGAGCTAAGAAGATTATCAGTCTGTATTGGCTCAAGTAAATGCTTTATGTCTTTCTTTTTAATATGTAAAATAAGAAGGTGTCGGGGGAAATTTGAGATTACTGGGAAGAGAATGTGGTGAAATTAGAAAGTCTGGGGAGGTTGCTGAATTCCATGAGAAATCAGATGGAGTAAACCAAGGTGTATCATTCAGAGTACTTCACTGACTGTGCTATTCGTGCTGGGGCCTCTGATTCTCATCTTAATTTTGGGCCTCCTGATTCAGCTAATCCTATCAGGGCCTTCTGACTTCTTTATTCCTGCTGAGTACCTAGAACTACATTTGTTAGGATCCCCTAATTCCATTAAACTGTTAGCAGTCTCAGTTTGTTTAATCTTGTTGTAGACATATTGAGGTTAAGGTTTGTTAATCCACTTGACTTCTCAACTGTCTTAATCCTGTCAAAATTCTCTCATCCACTTTACTAAATATGAGACTGAGTTAATGGTGTTCAGGGCATCTAAGCCCATTGTTCTAAATGTTCTATGTGGTGGTGTTGGGGGACTAGGTGCTTTTTTCCTCTATTCCCTTGCTGATTCCATTAGTTCTATATTGGCCCTAATTGTTATGTAAATTCTCCTAGGGGCTTCTACACCTGCTCATTTTGGTTGTCATAGGAGCTGACTCCTATTGTGCTGTGCCTAGATTGATGCCATTAGTTCTGCTGGACCCTAATAGCTCTGTTAATTCTCTTTGGAACAGGAGCTGCCTACCTTTAATCATGCTGTCACTTTGTTGATATGTTTTTTTTTTTTTCTGTTGTTGTCCCATGGATCTACTGATGCCGCTAGGGACTCCTGAATGTGTTAACTCGTGAGGAGCCGAGGGGTGACTCAAAACTTGTGTCTTTGTTAATCCATTACCTCTGCTGTGTTACACAGAGTCTTCTAGAAATATGAAACTGCTCGGCTATCCTGCTTTGTGTATGAATTTAGAAGTGTATAACAATACCTGAGTGCCAGGTGTAGACAGAAATAGGAGTAGATTTTTTTTTTGTTAGCTGCCTACTTGTAGCTTGTGTATTTATTTTTTTTCTGTGTGAATAAGTAAATGTGTATTTTTTCTTTCTTTTTTGATCTTTTTATTTAAATTTTAACAGTAGTAAATGAAATGAAATCTTAAAACTTAACCATATAACTATTTATAATAGTCTATAACTAGATTATCCTATAAGACAATTAGACCATTAATTTGTTTTCAAGTAAATCACTTAGTTTAATCCAAGATTTGTATAGATGTGTGAAATTAGTTCTCATCTTAGTAGTCGACAATTCATTCTTACAAAATTAGTATTTTTTCTAAGGCATTCATCTGTATTCAAACAGCTGTTTGCTCAGGATGAAAGTTGCAATATGTTTTGATCATTGTATTTCGTACTACATAAAGCAGCGGTCATTTATATTTATATGTACAGTATGTTTGTTACCATGCTAAAACTGACTTAGGAGTCGGTGTCATTTTTAAAGGGAGGGAATGCACTCCATGCTAGTTTGTTTAATCTTTTCATATAATATCAATGCAGCTATGTTACATTTTTGTTCATGCTCTATTGTATTTCATGAATATTATCAAAATAAGCTGTGCTTGATGATTTGTTTCTTATAATGAGTATGTCTTTATACAGGGGAACAGAATATTGTGCATTAACTTGTTAAGTCTTTGTACAGCTTTTGCATGCATAATTACTTGAATTGCTGTTGGTTGTGTTGGGTTAGTTAGTCAGAAATGGAGGTTGAAGTATGTAACAATACTTTTGTGAATAATGCTTTGTGCAAACCATGGGTAATGTTCAAGTACACCTGTTTACCAAGTATGAGTGAAAATGGAGGTTGTATAAGTAAACTTTTGTAGGAATTGCTACACTGATTTGGTACACAAATTTTAGAGAAACTTGATAATGCAAACACCACCTGAAATAAGGAGATATGTGTGCAAAAGGAAAGAAGAGAGGAATTGGATGCAGGAAAAGATGTTTTGATGGAAGAGGACTGGAAGACAGATTTGGGAAGATGGATAAGGATGTGCTTTTGAAAGGATGATTGTGGAAGTTTTTTTGGGCAGATGTATTATGCAAGTGTAGTCTCTTCTAGTAGACCCACTGCACAGGTCCAGATGTAGTTGAACATGGCTTAATACGTAATTGAAGACATAACTGTGCATTATGTTGAGCCCTAGTGCTGAACTACTTAGTTTTAAAGGCAATTTACATACCTCTCGTGATACCTTCATAAAAAAGTTTATAAATAGCTTTGTTAAAATACATTCTTATATATAGGTAAGCTTGGAGTACTGCTAACCAACAGGGGTAATTAACCCCATAGCTGCAATAAACCACAGTAAATCGTAGGATCATAGGAGGTTACTAGGCTATTGGTCCAAGGACCTTTACAAGCCTAGCCATGTTTTACCCTTGTTTCCCTCATAGACTGAGAGAAATAGCCTATATTAGTGCGAGAATTTATGATCAGCACTGACTGCCCTTATCCAAGAGGGACATAGGTGAAACCTCCAGGGTGAATTTACAGTTTCCCATCCAGTTGTCCAAGTTGCACATAAATAGGGTCATTGAGGAGCTCTCTTTAACTTGAATTGGGAATTTGTTCCAGAGAAGTGGAAGCCTCTGGGAAACATGTCTGTCTCTTCAGCAAGTCCTGTTTATGTTGCAGGCTAGGTTAAGGTCTCCAGAGCGAGTGAGTCTTGTCCCATTAGATTGTGGATGTGCAGCATTTCCATTAAGACAGGGTCAGAGACTGCTCTGTAGGCCAGACACAAGTCACCTGTAAGCAGTCTGTATAATGCAGAGTATAGTGACAGTGCCTGCAGCCTGTCCTTGTATGTCATGTGATGAAGTCTTTGAATTTTCTTGGTGAGAAACCCCTGAGGTCTCTCCAGCTGATGCAGGTGTCTGGTGAAGTACATACAGAAGGGAGCATTGTACTTTATTATTGGTCTGATGAAGGATGAGTACAGAGGAGTTATAACTTCCTTCGTTTTGGATGCTATTCCCTTGTGAGATGGGCAACATAGAAGGCCCTCCTCTCACTATGGACACATGATGGTTGAAGTTAGGGCAGCTATCAACTTGCGTTCCCAAGTCTCTCACCATTGGGTTTGAACTTAGGGGTGTATTGTTAATGTTGTAATTTGCTGGGACTTCACCTTTACTGAAAGGGATGATAATACATTTTTTTGTGTTTAAGTCCGTGGCTTTGGCACCAATCATTTCTGTGTAAGTCCTTTTTTGTAGTACTTTGACATTGTTTTGGCTTTCAGTGATTGCACCCAGTTTGCAGTCATCAGTGGACTTGGTAAGCCACAGACCATCTGTTTTCACCTGAATATCTGAGAAATAGATTCCAAACAGAAGTGGACTCAGCACAGATCCTTGTGGAACACCAATAGTAACAGGTGTGCTGGTAGAGGTGGAATCCCCTACTTTGACTGTAGGCATTCAGACAATGAGACAGTTGGCTACCCATCTAATGACATATGGGATTGTCCCTAGCTGGGTGAGTTTATTGATGAGTGGAGGATAGTGTCAAAGGCCTTGGCTAAGTTTAGATGGGCTGTATGCACCATTTTGCCTTTATCCAAGGCTTTTGTGACATTTTCAATGAAGTCCACCAGGACTGCCTTTAATAAAACCAAATTGGGCTGGGTCAAGAGGGTTTCCTATGTCCTTGTTGATTAAGACCGTGATGATTCTTTCCATGTCCTTACAGATAAGGCTGGCTAGGCTTATGGGTATATAATTCCCAAGGTCAGTTGTGGGACCCTCTTTGTGCAAAGGGATCACAGCTGCAGTTTCCTATTTGGATGGGAGAAAGCTAGTACTTAGATTTTGGTTGAAGAGAGTGCCCAATGGTTCCACTGGCTTCTGGCTTACACTGTTTAATATGCAGCTTGGGATGTTGTCCGGTCCCATAGAGGATGTGTTATTGGCCTTGGAGAGGGCACTTATGACCTGCTCATTGGAGATACTAGGTAGAGGACTGGTGACAGGTGGGGTATGATTGGTGGGGACAGTGGCACAGAGTTATCGCTGAACCTGTCTGCCAGCAGGTTGGCAATTTTCACAGGTTCAAAATGAGTGGTACCATCCACTACTAGTTAAGCACAAATCTGAGCCTTTCCTTTAAGATTTTGGATGTAGTTATAGAATGCCTTGTGATTATCCTTAGCTAGGGATGCAAATTTAATTTCGTAGCTAATTTTGGAGGACTTTATAAGCTGTCTAATTTGCCCATTCAAGCTGTGGAGGATGTCTTCCCTCTGCTGAGACCTTTCCTTCTTGTTTTTAGTCAGCAGTTTCTTTCTCTTGTTGTACAACCTATTTATGTTAGATGTCCACCAGGGTGGTTTGTTTTTTCATGAGGGTCCTGATTTAATCTATTCAGGTACATTCTGATTCTCTCTACACTTGTTGTTGTTGTTGTGTCTTTCGGCTTATCCTAGTTAGGGGTCGCCACAGCAGAACTCTGGTCCACTAATGTTTGGTAGTGGTTTTTTACTTGCCGAGTTACCAGCCCTGATGCACAACCTTCATCGAAGGCACGCTCATTCACGCATGCCGCCACACACAAGACGCTCTAGCTGAGAATCGAACGGGTCAACGTCTTGCTGTGAGGCAACAATGCTACCGCAGCACCACTACACTTGTATAGGTGTTTATACAAGGCATTAGTGTACTCCTCAGTATGGGAGACACTGCTGTCAGTGGTAAGCTGGGGTTTGAAACTATTTATGCCATTGTGTAGGAGGCTATAGTTTGCTTTGGAGAAATTTAACCTTTTTGCTCGGGCAGTTGTGATTGTTACCTCAAGCAAACAAATTTGTAATCTGACCTTACCAGAGAGGGCCCCACACATGGGGTGGTGCAGCAAGCTCCCATGTTGGTGAGCACTAGGTCAAGGATATTTGAACCCCTTGTGGGGGTGGAGCACTATCTGTTCCAGAGCATTTGTGTTAACAAAGTCCAGGAACCTTAGGGAGAGCGTGTTAGTGCTTCTATAAGTTGCCCAGTCGATGGAGGGATAGTTAAAGTCACCCAGGACTTGCGTGTTTGGCTGTATTGTGAGTGACGTAATTAGGTCTAGGTGGGTGGTGTGGTTTACCTGTTTCATGGTGGGGCACCTATAGCCAACAGTGATGTGGGGGGGGGGGGTCTTTCCTAAAATTACCTGGACTTGGAGTAGTTCTAGGGAGTCATACTGCTTAACCAGTCTTAAGGTGTATTTGTCTTTGATGAAGATGGGTATACCTCCCCCTTTGGTGCTTTCACATTCATTTTGCGGTCTGAACATGTAGAAGGCATTGTAGCCTTGTACTGTCTGTGGTCTTGAACCATGTCTTTGATACTGCACAGACATCTATGTCTTCCAGAGTAAGGAGTGCTTCCAGTGAGTGCAGTTTCTGATTTAGACTTCTAGCATTAAGCAAAATAATCTTAAGTTTGTTTCAAGAAGATGTTTTTACTTTGGAAATTTTGATCTCATGACATTGCCTGAAAAAGACATTATGGGAAAGCAAGTACCTTAGCCAGTAACCGAAACTAAGAGGTGACAGGTAAAGAACATCCCTGGCAAAGAAGCATGGTCTTGCGACAGTGTCATACCAGGCTGACAGATACTGGATCCTCCTGGATTGGCACCAGAAGCTAAGCCAATTGTTCAATGATTTTTTTTTTTTGTTTGGCTCACCTGGGTGAAGGTAGAATACTGGTTAGGACTAGGGACATACCTACTTGGACACACAGTCAGTGAGCTCAGTCATGCCTCTCTTCATATAGTCCATTGAGGTACGTCTCAAGTCGTTCACTCCAACATGGACTATGACAGAGTCATAACAATACTTGTTGAGAGACTTGAATGCATGCGTGATTTGGCAAATCCTGGCACCTGACAGGCAGCTGACCGTGACCTTCACGTTGTCCAGCCTGGTGAATGGGACATCTGTGTGCCTCATTATGGAGTTGCGTATGACCAAGACATTTGATTTTGAGGTGTTTTGCCTTGGGGACTTGTTGGGCGAGAAACTGATGTGTGTATTTATATGTGTAGTGGATGCTATTGTTACTGCATTGTGTGTGGATGGTTTGTGTTTGAGAGGTCTTTGTTCCTTTGGTATATTTCTTCTAGAGAGCATCTCCACATATGTTGCTTTATGTGTTTTGTTGGTTTGTGGAAGATATGAAGTATGTGTGCTGACAACCCATTTGGTATCTGATTTGCTGTTATGTGAGAGAGAGGGAGCACTGATTCCAGATTTTTAGTATAGATACATCTGTCATATATTGTATTAGTATGTTTTAGGAGTAATGGGCCCTCAGTATACATGAGGCAGTTGTTACATTGCCTCAGGATGCCCATGTCCATCAGGCTGGCTGGAGAAATGGTGGGAAATTGTCTGTCCATTATGTCAGGTTTAGTCTCTAGTAAGTGGTGAGGAGAGCCCTGGATGGAACCGGTTCTGCTGCGGATCTAGTAGAATCAACTAAACTATGCAGGTTTGGGAATAGGTGTCTGTGTCAATGCCTAAAAAAATGTGCAGTTGTGCTCTGTCCAGGCAGCAGTGTTCAACTGTGTAGTGCACAGAGAAAGAGGGAAGCCTAGGATGGTTCACAAGCAGCTATCTAGGGAAAAATTGACTTTCTAAGTCTTTGCATGTATAACGGGCAGTACTAACCCCCTTTGTGTGATACGCAGTTTAATTAAGTAATTTTCAAACAAGCTGGCCAAAGGAAATGCTCAGTACTGAGCCTTATTCCAACAGTCCTCAACTCAGATGGGTCCTTGAAACAGCAAAATAGTTTAAAATGTCTAAACATTTAAAAGTAGGCGGCAGTTCAATAAGACACAATTTAAAAGTGCAGTACAAAGAATAAAATACCTATATTTTTGTAGATTTCAAATGATGCCTTTGATTTCATTTGAATTCACTCCAGAGATCAGAGAGACCACGCCAATCCTAGAGCAGCTCCTGTAAACTAAATAAGTAATCTTTGTTAGATCATCATCTTGACCAGAAAGGTTCTGTTGAACTCAGTGCTACTACAGTTTCCAGACCTACTTTTTCCTGTGTGTTCAAGCAAAGAAAGAAAAAGTTTTCTGTTGAATTTGTTAAAAGGAAGAGTGAGTTATACAAGTATCAGTGCATCTTCTCTCTCTTTTTTTTTTTTGTTTTGTTTGTCTTTCGGCTTTTCCCAGTTATGGGGTCGCCACAGCAGAACTCCGGTCTGCTAATGACTGGCAGTTGGATTTTATGGTGTCGAGTTGCCAGCCCGACGCCCAACCTTCAACGAAGGCACGCCCATTCAACGCATGTCTTTCGAACAAATTTCTCCAAATCTTTTGGGTTTCTAATACTGTGTCAGGAATGGACCACATTCCTAAGTCAAAGTACGATTAAAGTTTATGATATTAGTATTGTTTCAATCTTTGATCTCTCCCATAAGAGTTAACTTGTTGTTAACAAGATTTCTAGCAAAAAAAAAAAAATCTGAAGCTGTGTTTCCCATAACTGTAAAGATCATGGAGCAGTTTACATTCCCTGTAGTAGTGCAGGTTGATTCTCCTACTTGTTCTGTTGTCTGGTTTGGTTCCTGTAAGGAGTAGGGTTGCCACTTCTCCAGGATTGTCTTGGAGTCTCCAGGATTTTTATAGCGTTTCCCATCTCCCGGAAGTAATTAAAAAAAACTTAGAAAAGTCCAGGCATAATGACATTATACACACACACACACACACACACACACACACACACACACACACACACACACACACACACACACACACACACACTTATACCTGCATGCATTCACACATCGCTATCATTGTCTGTCACACCCTTCATTCATACATCGCTGTCTCGCTCTCTCTCTCACACACATGCACACAGCCACATACCCACTTACCTCAACTGTACAGATTTTCACAGAATATCCAGATTTTTTGCGTCACATTTTTGGACTGTTTCTCATAAAATTGTGTTTTTTTTTGGCATATTAGTGGCAAATAAATAAAGACTGAAGTTAGAGTTTCAGACTTTATACCCTTCAGAAAATTCATGCTAATGCAAAACCTGTTATTCTATCAACTTTCTAAGTTTGTAAGAGCAATATTTAAAAAGTGTCCCTATTTTTGGATCTTTGTCCCACTGTTGTTTATGCCTCTGTCTAGATTTGTTGCTCTAAGAAGTTGAGAGGTATGCCACTTGACTTGACATACGCATTCATTCACACATTCCCGATATTTCTCTCTCTCACACACACGCACACAGACGCACGTGCGTAAGCACGTGCATGCACGCACACGTGTGCACACACACACACACACACACACACACACACACACACACACACACACACACACACAGTCTCTCGCTCCATACCTCTCACTCTCTTAGAGCAAGAAATATGGACAAAGCTATAAATAAAAGTGGGACAAAGTCCCAAAAATAGGGACCGTTTTTAAATATTGCCCATTATTTACTGCTTTGTCCAGATTTTTTGTTTTTAGAGTCAGAAATGATACTTGTCCGGCATCTACCAACAAGAATAGGGGAATAAAAAAGCTGATTAACCATTTCCTTAGTTTTATTATGCATTTCACTTTCTTCTGGGTTGGTTTTTCAAACAAGACATTTCTTATCCATAAACAAATTTAAGAGCTCTACGTCTACATGTTTTGGGGTGTGGCTGGACTATCATCCACCATGTATGACACCTTAAGATCGACCGTATGGCTGCCTGCTGCCCTGGAAGCAGAGTCTGTACTGTGGGTGCTGGATAACTTAGAGTCTACTGTACTTAATTTGTTGCTTTGGCTGCACTCGGATGATCAATAAAACCTGGCAAGCCGCAATGTCTGATTCAAAGTATTGGGATTCTGAATCTGAAAGTTGTATAAAGGCAAAAAAGTAGTATCGTTGTTCATTCAATGATGAATGGTTAAAAAAATATGATTTTAAGGATTGGTTGGGTAAGAAAACAGAGTCTGAAGCAGAATGCAAAATTTGCCATCACACATTTACAGTAAAATATGACGGATCAGTAGTAGTGCATGCAACATCGGAGAAACTAATAAAAATATGAAGCAGATTAAGGAAAATACAGTCATGACGAACTTCTTCAGATATCCAAATACCAGAGAGGACGATCTTATAACAGCTGCTGAAGTAGCTCTAACTTTACCACAGTGTTAAGCATCATCACAGCTATGAAAGTCAAGATTGAGTTAACAAGATAATGGGAACTATTTTCCCAGAATCTAGCATTGTGAAAAAGATTGCTTGCAACAGAACGAAAGCAAGTAATATAACTGAAAATGTTCTCACTCCTGCTTCATAAGAACATTTGATCTCTGACTTACAAGAATCAAAGTACTTTTCAATAGCAACTGAATCTTCAAACAAAGGAAGCGTTAAACTTTTTTCCAGTTAAAGTGCAGTATTTTTCAAAACAAGAAGGAATAAAACATGGTTTGCTAGACTTTTATGAAGATTTGGATGAAAGCAGTGAGGTGATAATAGGTAGGTTAGTTGGTAATAGAGAAAAATCGATTGGACATAAGATAAGCAGAGTGTCTGCATTTTCTGGGGATAATGCTGCAGTGAATTTTGGCAAGAAGATTTCTGTGTATGAAAAACTGAAAAAAAGAAATTCTGAACTTATTTTGGTAAATTGCAAGTGCCATATTCTGCATAATTGTGTTAAACAGGCATGCAAAACTTTGTCAATGAACGTTGAAATTCTCATTCTCAAAGTTTGTGCTGAATTTTCCAGATATGCCAAACGAACTGCACAGTTCCAGCCATTTTTCAAGTTTGTTGAACTTGAGTATCAAGACAGTCCTCGTCATGTAGCAACGAGATGGTTATTACTTCCAGCATTTGAAAGAATACTACTAGTATGGACTGCTTTGCAGTCTTACTTTGTTCCACTGGAAGAAGAAGAATGCCACAAAGTAATTTAGGATGCCTTTAGAGATGAAGAAACCGAGTCCATACCTAGACTGTACTGCTGTTTCTTATACAATGTTATGCAGGTCTTTCAAAGTAGTATGATAATGTTAGATTCAGATCAAAGTACTAGTTCCAAACTGCATGATATTATGGTTGGAGTAAGACAGAAAATTGCAGATTGCAGGCAAGACAAATTTTATGGAAAGGCTGCTGCAGACATGCTTAAAAGAATTCCACAGGATAAGAAAAGACCCTTCGAAGATGATGCAATTCTACAACAAGTGTTTAAAGTACCTAGACAAGTGTATAATTATGAGGATTCAGAATTTCAAGCAATGAGAGCTTTAACCTTGAAAGAACCAGTGACGTGGAGCTTATTCGAGGAACTGGGAGATGAAGTGTGCATTGACATCGACAAAGACAAGTACTATGATAACTGCTGTATTTTTGAGTGACATCCAAACAGAGCTGGTGGAAAAAAATGAACGAGTGGTCAAACGATGGAAGGATTTTTTCGTAAAATTGACACAGAGAAAGTGTGGTGGGGAACTCTCTAAAGTTGTATCCTTCGCATTTTCTATACCGCATTTTCTATACCTGTGTTGAATTCTTCATGTGAATGAACTTTGAGTGTGATGAATTCTTTGTGGACCAAAGAAAGAAATAATCTGGGACTTGGTGTTTTTGGGAGCTGAGCTGCAGGTGTGCAAAAATTTGAGGTACAGTTGTTCTGAATTTCATGAATTCTTGATGAAGACACCCAAATTGTTGGCGGCTGCAAGATCTGATCAGAAATATACTTTTAAGTGCAAGTAGTTTTTATGACTACCAAAGCACACAGAATGAACATTTGATTAATTAGTTTGCGGTTATATTATTGTTTTGAACTTTTCTGTACATAGCATTCGTTGTACAATCATTATGAATATTAACATATCAAAGATTGATAGTTTCCAAGTTGGACAGCACTTAGGCCAAGCAATACGGTTTGTGTTTAATATTAAAATAGCATCTCCAGGAATTAGCCCTTTTTTCTTTTTTTTTTTTTTTTTTTTTTTAACTAAAGAGCTGCCTTATTTAGACTTTTGTCCCATTCTTGTAGGGCAGTGCCCCCTTGAGTGTGTAATGTTCTGTCCTTGCAAGATGATTCTGGTATGTCCTACAAGTGGTTGATTTTATTTGTAGTATCCATGTGAGGTGGCAACCCTAGTAAGGAAGTTGCTTAAAATAGTCCTATCTTTTATGCTGGCTCTTACCAGGACCAAGACTGCAATTCTTTAGCTTCACTGAAAGTTTTCAGGTTTTTAAAGCCTTCCTGAAGATCATCATCTTGTTGAGAACTCTACTATGTGATCCAGTACGTGTTGGGACAAGTCCTTCATTTTGGAAGATGACTGAGGGTTTCTCTGAGCATGCTGCTATTGTAGAATTAGTTCCTTACATGGAAGACATTTTTCCTGGTAGTTATTTCATCCTCTGGGAGGGCTTCTGAGTTTTCATGTTCCTTCTGCAGATCCATCTTGCATGTCTTTTCATAAAGATAGACTTAAGGCTTAAATGTTAGACTGGTTCTAAGATAAAGTTGCAGACGAGTCAAATTTAAACAAGTGCATACATCTTTCTATTCTTTTACCATACTTTAACCATAGACAGTCTTTGTTACACTGCATGAGTATTCATCGCTAGTTGACATATTATGTTGACACAGCCAAATCCATGTGTAAGAATACACACCCTTGGTGTCTTTTGTCATCCAAAATTCTTGTCCTTAAGTTTCTAAACTTACCCTTGCCAAATCACTCTTTTGTATAAAATGCTGCCATGTTAAGTATAACAATCCATTATTGTCATTGAAAAGAATCATTTTGAGCTTTAGCTACTTTTGTAGCTTTTTTTCAGAAATATATTTATTTATCTGCAGTTTGTTAATTGGGGAAGTCCACTGGGCCTTACAGAGCCCATTTTCAGTGGATGCCCAGGGAGAAAAGCTCCACAGTACAGTCAACAACAAAATCAGACAAATCTAATTACAACTGTGAAACATAGTTAACAACACAGTAGCAACATAGTAGTCAGAAAAATTACAGAGACAGATTTACATAATACAATACCACTAATAAACACAATAAGATAATAAATTAGAAACAAGGTTACTAAGTGAGCAGTCAGATAAATGGCAGTGACAGATTTCCAGAATATCTAGACATACTTATCACCTATAGGAATGTTAGGGAGCATGGAAAAGAGAGGATGTAATGTTAGAGTAAGGTTCTCAAGGAGGTTGAGTGCAAGAGCAGTTCCAGTGGGAGGAAAGGTATGTGTGAAGAAAGAATTTGAAGTTAACAGGATTTTGTATAGTTCTGATAACTAGTGGAAGAGCATTCCAAGTTTTGGGTGTGGAGTAAGAGAAGAGAAGCTGGCATGAAGGCCGGATTGGCTTGTGTACTAGTAGTAGTTACCGGTTCTCAGATCTAAGGGACTGGTTGGGGAAGTAGAAGGAGAAGATAGAACTTAGGGCAGGGTGGGGGAGATTCCTGGCAGCATGGGAACGTATGATCTGTTGAATGACCTAAATGTACACCAGCTTTTGTTCTGCTCTGAGGATGGACCTGTTCTATCAAATGTATCACTATGGCAAGTATGTAACTTTTATTTACTAAACCACTTCTGTACTTTGCTTTGGAGCTTTTGTGTAATTGGTCTTTTACTTCTCTAAACAGCTTGTTTTGAGTCTGTGACAATCAGTTAGTGCCAGATCTGTCCCTGCTAATATTGTTAAGATGTTCTAGAATGAGTCTGTGTATGTCTAGTACTTGTCGCTGGGTTGTACATCTTTAAAGATTATTTTGCCTACTGTCACTTACTATAAACCTTAAATGCCTTACACTGATGTTCTCTAAAAAGGCTGTATGGAGTTGCATGTATTTGTAATAGCACAAGTCTGGTATCAAATAATGAATTTTCATTCTTTTTTCTTTTCTTTACTTTTTTTATTTAACAATGTTTTGAATTCTAGTTGTAATTTGTCTTCTACTGAGTTTGAGCAAAACTTTCCATTATATGTTGTTGTTAATGGTGTTAAATGTGTTTTGTATGTTGCTACAAAACAAATTTAAAATTTTGGGAAATTCTATGAAAATTAAGTTACAAATGAATTAGTAACTTTCTCTTATTAAAAGCTAAGATTTATTAAAAAAACTAACCCCAAATCTTTCATTCTGGTAACTTCCAGGAGTACTGTAGACTTTGAATGCTAAGTGAATGTAGAACTAAGTAAACCACAAAACCATTAAATATTTATTATCAAATGCCAGATGTTCTTCGTTCCCCATTGCTGCAGTCCTTACTATTGGGTATAGTCCGCATCCAGTCGGCCCGAATACCAGAGTATAAGGCTGACGTCGGTCAGGGCGCATTAGACTGACGTCAGTACGTCAGGGTACTAATGCGCATGACCGACGTCATATCCTCAGTCTTTTTTGCCGCGTGGTCCGATGCAGAAGCAGTTTTGCGAGTGCAGGTTGGCGTTCTGAAATCTTTCCGAAACCGGAGTTTCAGACCGAAACAGAGTTGGCTAAGTACCCGTTGGGGAACATTTTGTTTTTCTTGCGTCAGTATTTTAACGGCTGTCACAAAAAGTGAATAACTGTATTTCTTGTGGGAAACAGATACCTCATAGGGATTACCATACCTTGTGTATACCTTGTTTGGGGCCTGAGCACGGCGTTGTTGGTTGCCACTCTTGTGCTAGGTTTAACAACGCACTATTAAGAGGAGGTTAGACTGTGCCAGGTTAGTGTTTGGGAAGCGTTGCAATTATAAAATGCCGTCGGATGCTCCGGCGCCAGCTTCCAAGAAGCGCAAGGACAAAACAGCGAAGCCTAGGGTTGATGAACCGGCAGTCCCGGACGTCGGTTCTTTAGGAGGCTCAGTGGAGCCAGAGGTTTTGCCAGGAGTTTCCATGGAGTCCCAGGCAGAATCTTTACTGTTACAGGATGTGCCTTCTCAGGAGGTAGGCCAGGCTGAGGGGGCTTCTCAGGTGACTGTTCTTCCCTCTCTTCCCCAGGTAGTTAGAGCCTCTCCTTCTGTTGCCAAAACTTCTTTGAGAGGTAGGCCTAGTTTAGCTTCAGTGGGGGCTTCTCCTAGAATTTCGGGTTCTGTACCTAAGAAACATATGCTTAAAATGGCAGAAGATTTGATTACTATGATTAGAGGTTCTATGCCCCCGCCTGATAAAAGGCCTAGGGTGGAACCAGAGTTTGATTGTTTTGAACAGTGTTCAGAGGCTTCAGGGTCTTCTGCGGAAGACTTGCAGGAGTATCCTACTTATTCTGATTCTGATGTGGATGATTCCACTCCTACAGCTACTCCTCCTGAGGATTTCTCATTTTCAGAGACTCTGCATTCCATGAGGGAGCACTTTAAATGGGAAGGCCAGGATTACTCTGATTCAGGAAAAGGCTTAGGAATTCTTGTTTTACCCCAGCATAGGCCCTTAGCTATTCCTCCTGTGTTGAATGTGGTGGAAGATGTTTTGCAGAGGCTTCCCTGAACCCTGACTCTTTGCCTCCTGCTCCTGTTAAGCCTGATAGGTATTATAGGGTGCCGAAGCTCATAAGTATTTGTTTAAGAGTCCTAGGGCGGACCCAGAAACTATTTCTCAAGGGCCTAAGGTGTTAAAGCTTCTGTGGTTAAAAATCCTGTTCCCACTGATAAAGAGGCAAGGGCTTTGGATAGGTGGGGAAAGAAAGTGTATACTTCTTCCACTCTAGCCATGAGAGCATTGAATTGTCAGTTTCACATGCTAAAATATCAGAATTACCTCCTTTCACAATTGAAATCTAAGGTGGATGCTTTGGCAGGAGGTATTGAGTGTAAAGAGTTGCTGGATTTGGTTCATGTGTCTGAACAAGTGGGTAAGCATTCTTTGCAATGTGGTTTGATGCTGTGCAAGCCTCCTCGAGGGTGGGCGCTACTAGTTCTGTTCTTCGCAGGCATGCCTGGTTGAAGGATCAGAATTTAGCTGAGCATGTTAAGACAAGGATTTTGGATGCTCCTTTACAGTCTGATGTGTTGTTTGGATCGCCTGTGGAAGCAGTTTTAAAGAAAATGGAGGACAAAGCTAAGTCTATGCAAACTGTTAAAGATTTTTGCAGGTGCAGCCACCAAATTTAGTAGAAATTGGCCGGCTAAGGGGTGGACATATCCTGCTTATGATTCTCAGTCTAGGGGTAGGTCTAGGCGTGGTAGGGAGCAGGGCTCAAGGTTCTTTTAGGCCTAGAACAGGGAGTTAGCCTGCTCAGACTTCTGGTGAGGGCAGGGGTCAGTCCTTTCGTAAACAGACCCAATGACCTGTCTTTTCAGCTGCCAGTAGATTCCCGTCTGGCAGCTCCTTTGGGAGGAAGACTGTCTCTTTTCAAAGCAAATTGGGATTTAATTACTCAAGACAAATGGGTGTTGGATATCATTCACTGCAGTTACAGATTTTATTTCCATACACTGCCCCCTTTCAAAGGCATGCCAGCCGTTCCTCCTCCACGAAGAAAAGAGGCTCACAAGCAAGTTTCTCACTTACTCCAGATGGGGGCCATTCAGCCAGTCCCTGTATCAGAAAGGGGCCTAGGATTTTATTCTCGCCTGTTCCTAGTACCAAAGAAAGGGAACACGTGGAGACCAATTTTGGATTTATCTCTCCTCAACACTTTTCTGGACATTCCCAAGTTCAAGATGTTGATGTTACAACAGCTTTTACCTCTGCTGGGCAAAGATCACTGGATGGTAACTCTAGATCTCAAGGAAGCTTACCTTCATGTGCCTATCAGGCTAAGTTGCAGGAAGTATCTGCGGTTTCGAGCTGGAAATTCTCATTTATTTTTAGGGTTTCTCTGGGCCAAATTTGGCCCCCTTTTGGCCCCCTTATCCCACTTGGGGGCCCAAGAGGTATTTTCACAAAAAAGGTTCTGGCTTCCAAGTGGGGGGTTTTTAAAAAAAAAAAACCCCCCCCTTTTCTTCAGGGGCTCAAAAAAAGGAATTCAAATTTTTTTTTCTTGGAACTTTTTTTTTTGGGGTTGGAATTTTTTAAAGGGTTTTGGGGCCAATTTTTTTCTCCCATAATTGTGTTAAACAGGGCATGCAAACTTTGTCAATGAACGTTGAAATTCTCATTCTCAAAGTTTGTGCTGAATTTTCCAGATATGCCAAACGAACTGCACAGTTCCAGCCATTTTTCAAGTTTGCCGAACTTGAGTATCAAGACAGTCCTCGTCATGTAGCAACGAGATGGTTATTACTTCCAGCATTTGAAAGAATACTACTAGTATGGACTGCTTTGCAGTCTTACTTTGTTCCACTGGAAGAAGAAGAATGCCACAAAGTAATTTAGGATGCCTTTAGAGATGAAGAAACAGAGTCCATACCTAGACTGTACTGCTGTTTCTTATACAATGTTATGCAGGTCTTTCAAAGTAGTATGATAATGTTAGATTCAGATCAAAGTACTAGTTCCAAACTGCATGATATTATGGTTGGAGTAAGACAGAAAATTGCAGATTGCAGGCAAGACAAATTTTATGGAAAGGCTGCTGCAGACATGCTTAAAAGAATTCCACAGGATAAGAAAAGACCCTTCGAAGATGATGCAATTCTACAAGTGTTTAAAGTACCTAGACAAGTGTATAATTATGAGGATTCAGAATTTCAAGCAATGAGAGCTTTAACCTTGAAAGAACCAGTAACGTGGAGCTTATTTGAGGAACTGGGAGATGAAGTGTGCATTGACATCGACAAAGACAAGTACTATGATAACTGCTGTATTTTTGAGTGGCATCCAAACAGAGCTGGTGGAAAAAAATGAACGAGTGGTCAAACGATGGAAGGATTTTTTCGTAAAATTGACACAGAGAAAGTGTGGTGGGGAACTCTCTAAAGTTGTATCCTTCGCATTTTCTATACCTGTGTTGAATTCTTCATGTGAATGAACTTTGAGTGTGATGAATTCTTTGTGGACCAAAGAAAGAAATAATCTGGGACTTGGTGTTTTTGGGAGCTGAGCTGCAGGTGTGCAAAAATTTGAGGTACAGTTGTTCTGAATTTCATGAATTCTTGATGAAGACACCCAAATTGTTGGCGGCTGCAAGATCTGATCAGAAATATACTTTTAAGTTCAAGTAGTTTTTATGACTCTACCAAAGCACACAGAATGAACATTTGATTAATTAGTTTGCGGTTATATTATTGTTTTGAACTTTTCTGTACATAGCATTCGTTGTACAATCATTATGAATATTAACATATCAAAGATTGATAGTTTCCAAGTTGGACAGCACTTAGGCCAAGCAATACGGTTTGTGTTTAATATTAAAATAGCATCTCCAGGAATTAGCCCTTTTTTCTCTCTTTTTTTTTTTTTTTTTTTTTTTAACTAAAGAGCTGCCTTATTTAGACTTTTGTCCCATTCTTGTAGGGCAGTGCCCCCTTGAGTGTGTAATGTTCTGTCCTTGCAAGATGATTCTGGTATGTCCTACAAGTGGTTGATTTTATTTGTAGTATCCATGTGAGGTGGCAACCCTAGTAAGGAAGTTGCTTAAAATAGTCCTATCTTTTATGCTGGCTCTTACCAGGACCAAGACTGCAATTCTTTAGCTTCACTGAAAGTTTTCAAGTTTTTAAAGCCTTCCTGAAGATCATCATCTTGTTGAGAACTCTACTATGTGATCCAGTACGTGTTGGGACAAGTCCTTCATTTTGGAAGATGACTGAAGGTTTCTCTGAGCATGCTGCTATTGTAGAATTAAAGTTCCTTCCATGGAAGACATTTTTCCTGGTAGTTATTTCATCCTCTGGGAGGGCTTCTGAGTTTTCATGTTCCTTCTGCAGATCCATCTTGCATGTCTTTTCATAAAGATAGACTTAAGGCTTAAATGTTAGACTGGTTCTAAGATAAAGTTGCAGACGAGTCAAATTTAAACAAGTGCATACATCTTTCTATTCTTTTACCATGCTTTAACCATAGACAGTCTTTGTTACACTGCATGAGTATTCATCGCTAGTTGACATATTATGTTGACACAGCCAAATCCATGTGTAAGAATACACACCATTGGTGTCTTTTGTCATCCAAAATTCTTGTCCTTAAGTTTCTAAACTTACCCTTGCCAGATCACTCTTTTGTATAAAATGCTGCCATGTTAAGTATAACAATCCATTATTGTCATTGAAAAGAATCATTTTGAGCTTTAGCTACTTTTGTAGCTTTTTTTCAGAAATATATTTATTTATCTGCAGTTTGTTAATTGGGGAAGTCCACTGGGCCTTACAGAGCCCATTTTCAGTGGAGGCCCAGGGAGAAAAGCTCCACAGTACAGTCAACAACAAAATCAGACAAATCTAATTACAACTGTGAAACATAGTTAACAACACAGTAGCAACATAGTAGTCAGAAAAATTGCAGAGACAGATTTACATAATACAATACCACTAATAAACACAATAAGATAATAAATTAGAAACAAGGTTACTAAGTGAGCAGTCAGATAAATGGCAGTGACAGATTTCCAGAATATCTAGACATACTTATCACCTATAGGAATGTTAGGGAGCATGGAAAAGAGAGGATGTAATGTTAGAGTAAGGTTCTCAAGGAGGTTGAGTGCAAGAGCAGTTCCAGTGGGAGGAAAGGTATGTGTGAAGAAAGAATTTGAAGTTAACAGGATTTTGTATAGTTCTGATAACTAGTGGAAGAGCATTCCAAGTTTTGGGTATGGAGTAAGAGAAGAGAAGCTGGCATGAAGGCCGGATTGGCTTGTGTACTAGTAGTAGTTACCGGTTCTCAGATCTAAGGGACTGGTTGGGGAAGTAGAAGGAGAAGATGGAACTTAGGGCAGGGTGGGGAGATTCCTGGCAGCATGGGAACGATGATCTGTTGAATGACCTAAATGTACACCAGCTTTGTTCTGCTCTGAGGATGGACCTGTTCTATCAAATGTATCACTATGGCAAGTATGTAACTTTTATTTACTAAACCACTTCTGTACTTTGCTTTGGAGCTTTTGTGTAATTGGTCTTTACTTCTCTAAACAGCTTGTTTTGAGTCTGTGACAATCAGTTAGTGCCAAATCTGTCCCTGCTAATATTGTTAAGATGTTCTAGAATGAGTCTGTGTATGTCTAGTACTTGTCGCTGGGTTGTACATCTTTAAAGATTATTTTGCCTACTGTCACTTACTATAAACCTTAAATGCCTTACACTGATGTTCTCTAAAAAGGCTGTATGGAGTTGCATGTATTTGTAATAGCACAAGTCTGGTATCAAATAATGAATTTTCATTCTTTTTTCTTTTCTTTACTTTTTTTATTTAACAATGTTTTGAATTCTAGTTGTAATTTGTCTTCTACTGAGTTTGAGCAAAACTTTCCATTATATGTTGTTGTTAATGGTGTTAAATGTGTTTTGTATGTTGCTACAAAACAAATTTAAAATTTTGGGAAATTCTATGAAAATTAAGTTACAAATGAATTAGTAA
The DNA here is from genome assembly GCF_019279795.1 of Protopterus annectens. Taxonomy (NCBI): domain Eukaryota; kingdom Metazoa; phylum Chordata; order Ceratodontiformes; family Protopteridae; genus Protopterus; species Protopterus annectens. The sequence continues at coordinate 1,724,036,338 of NC_056725.1, forward strand.
CTTTCTCTTATTAAAAGCTAAGATTTATTAAAAAAACTAACCCCAAATCTTTCATTCTGGTAACTTCCAGGAGTACTGTAGACTTTGAATGCTAAGTGAATGTAGAACTAAGTAAACCGCAAAACCATTAAATATTTATTATCAAATGCCAGTTGTTAATAATACATCATAACTAGCAGTCATCTGCATATTTGGAAAGCCAAATGGTACTTAGGATGTAGGCTTCTAATAAAAAGTTAATAATGGACCTATTAAAGTTTCTATAATACCCCACTGATGATGTTATGCAGTTGGAGCCATGTGAGTATCACCCTTTACACTCTCTTTGGTAACTATTCTGCTAACTATACAGTAATAAAGTAGCGAATCCTGACCTGTAGTAAGTCAGGTTATTATTTCTGCGGCATGGAATACATCTTTACCCGTATCCAAGCAAATAACAGAACAGTGCATTCATTACCAATTCATATTGGTGACTTTGGAATATGTTACTAGAGTAATCATTCATGAACTGTTGTAAGCAAATTTGTGTTGATCATAAGACTGATGATCTTAATGATCACAGCTGCAGTAGCCTTAGCTGTATGGATTATATCCTGCCAAGGATATAACAGCCGGCCAGCTTCCAAAGCTTCTGGGTACCTTCCATGTGCCCAAACTGTCAAGCAGCTTAAGCGGAGGTGATTAAAATAGAAGTTTGGGCGCAAACTCCTTTAAAGTTTTACTACCGCTGAAGAGTATGCTCCTCTGATTCTTTTGAGGATTGACAAATTTGTGCTTTCCTTAGCTGGGCAAATAAGTTCCCTTTGGGGGGATAAATTTCCATTTTCTTATTTTATTAATGTTTTATTTCTTTCCTCTTCAGGAAAGTTATTTAAGGCTAGAAGTGTTGTGTTTTAATGGACTGTCTCAAGACTGTAGCAAACTTTTTTAAATGGAGGACTCTGTTTTTTCTCATTTTAAAAGTAGTGTTATCTAACTGTTAAACACAATTTCACCACAGAAGACAGTTTATTTTAAGGTTGAGGGGCTACCATAGTGTTTGAAAGTGCTTTTTACTCTTACTTTTTTTTTTTTTGACAGAGAAAAAAAAAACTCTTGATTTTTAGTTTTACTGGCATTGTTGCTTGTTTTCCCCAGTATAAAGGCATTGTTTTCAGCTTGATCATGGAACAGATTCCCTTTCCCATGGGTTAGTCCTTCCAGCCACAAAAGAAAAGTTAAACAAACAGCCTTTCCCACCACAGCAGGCTATCAATTTGCCTCAGCTGCAGGTGTGTGAGTTGTGCTGTAGCCATTTGTTGTACCTCAGTCCACTCCTCTTTACCCCAGATCCTTCAGATGTAGCATCTATAGCCACTTTGCAATGGGGGTTAGCCATGTTCTCTGTGGCAGTTGGGGTTCCCTTAATGGGCACTGGAGAACCACTCTTGTCAGTCCTGGGAGAGGGAAACGGGAAGGTTTTCCTTGTTGTGCCCACCATTCTCTCTCTGTAAAACCAGTGCTTTGTGTCCCTGCTCCAAGTAGCTGACACGCACATTCTTTGAAATTTGATTTTAACACAGACACACACACACACACACACACACACACAGACACACACACAGACACACACACAGACACAGACACACACACAGACACAGACACACACACAGACACAGACACAGACAGACACAGACACACACAGAAAAGGCTGGCACAGATTTACTAACTCTGCTACGTTTGCCCAGACTATAAGGTAGATGTTCATCGTGTTACCCTGCTGCAGTCATCACACTTGGTTTATCCTGCCGTCAGGCGGTCCCACAGTCGGCCTGAATTCCAAAGTCTTGGTCTGGCATCGGTTGCCGTCGCTTCTTCCCTGACGTCAGTGCGCCAGGGGTATATAAGAGGCATCCGACGCCATTTTCTTCAGTTTTTCTTGCCATGCGGTGCCCGAAGCAGAAGCAGTTCGCAAGTGCCGGTCGGCCGACACCTGAGATTTTCGAATCGAATTTCAGTCTGAAGTCTTCAAAGCTAAGTACCCCGTTGGGGAACCTTTTCTTGCCTCAGTCCGATGTCAGAAAAAGTTAACAATTGCATTTCTTGTGGGAAGCAAATACCTCATAAGGACTTTCATTCTTATTGTATACCTTGCCTAGGCCCAGACCACGACGTCACTGGTTGTCGGTTTTGTGCTAGGTTCAATAAGCGAACTATAAAGCGACGCTTTGATTTTGCACGACACTACTTCGGTAGGAAATTTAATTACACTATGCCGTCAGAGCAACTGACTACTGGCATGCATAAAAAATGCAAAGATAAAGACAGGCAGCCTAGATCCAAGCCAGACTCTGAGGCCTCGGCTGGGATGGTCTCCGGTTCTGCATTTTTCAGTGAGGCGCCTACGCAGCCCCTGGTGACCGCAGAATTGCAACCCCAGACCACTTCAGATTCTCAAGCAGAGAGTTCTAGGCTGACACAGCCATTATCTTTGGGCCCTACCGACAACATTGCAGAAGGAGAAGCCGGTGCTGTGGAAACACCTTCGGTTTCAAAAGGTGTCTTCAGACCGACTACTCTCACCATAAAATCTTATGCTAAGCTTAAGACTCCTCTAAAACCAAAAAAGACTGCACTTCAGTCTCCAGTTCAAGGCCCCATGCCTAAGAAACAGATGCTTAAAATGGCTGAAGATTTGATTTCTTTAATCAGGGGTTCCCAACCCCCCCCCCCCAGACAAAAGGCCTAGACAAGAGGAGGATTATGCCTCCTCTGATCAACTGTCAATTTCCTCAGGCTCCTCTGAGGAACAGGATTACTCCTTTCCCCTTTATGAAGATTCAGATGCTGAAGATTCTATTTCCTCAGCTTCTCCCCCTGAAGACTATTCCTTTGGGGAAACCTTACAAAATATGAGGGAACATTTCCACTGGGAAGGTCAGGACTACTCTGACTCAAAGAAAAGGCTCCGAGAGTTTCTTTTACTCCCCCAGCACAGACCACTTGCTATCCCTCCACTTTTAGACATTGTGGATGATGTTTACTTAGAATCTAGTCTAAATCCAGATTCTCTGCCTCCTGCTCCAGCCAAACCAGACAGATATTATAGAGTGCCTGACTCACACAAATTCCTTTACAAAAGCCCTGCTGCTGACCCAGAGACAACCTCCCAGGGTCCCAAAGGGGCTAAGGCTTCTATGGCTAAAAATCCTGTACCCTCTGAAAGGGACTCCAGAGCACTAGATAGGTGGGGGAAGAAGGTTTACACCTCAGCTACTCTAGCTATGTGAGCACTAAATTGTCAATTTCACATGCTGAAATACCCGCAATTCCTAATCTCTCAAATAAAACAAAAGATGAGCACGCATCCTCAACAGTCTGAATTCAAGGAAATTCAGGATCTGTTGCTGCAGCTGAACAGGTGGGCAAACATACTTTACAATGTGGATTTGATTCCTTGAAAGCTTCCTGTAGAGCAGCTGTTACTGGGTCTGTTATACGTAGGCATGCTTGGTTAAAGGAACAAACTCTGTCTGATCATGTTAAAACAAAGTTACTAGATGCACCCTTACAGCAGGATGTCTTGTTTGGAGTTAAAGCAGAAGAGGTTTTAAAGAAAATGGAGGATAAGGCAAAATCTATGCAGACGGTCAAAGATTTCTTACAGGTACAACCCCCACACTTCAGCAGAAATTGGCCAACAAAAAATTGGTCCTTTCCAGCTTCTGACAGACCACAGAGGGGTAAATACAGATGCCTAAGGGGCAGAGGTCAAGCACAAACCCTTTACAAACCTCGCCAATGGGGCACTGCAACACAGAAGGGAGGAGAAGACAGGTCCCAAACTACTAGAAGACAAACACAATGACTTAAACCTCAGACTGCCAAGCAAAGCTCTCTTGGCAGCTCCCTTGGGAGGAAAATTAGCACTTTTTGCAGACAACTGGCGCATCATCACAAAGGACAAATGAGTCCTAGACATTATCTCACAAGGATACAGATTCCATTTCCACACCTTGCCAAGGATAAAAGGAATGCCAAACCTGCCACAAAATCAATGGGCAGAGGCACAAAAACAAATTACAGCTCTCATGGACATGAGAGCCATTCAACTGGTACCTACACAGGAGCCAGGCCAAGGATTTTACTCAAGGCTCTTTCTAGTCCCCAGAAAGGACAATGTTTGGAGACCCATTCTGGACCTTTCGATTCTAAACACCTTCTTGCAAGTACCCAAATTCAAGATGCTAACACTACAGCAGCTTCTTCCCATGTTGGGCAAAAAAGCTTGGCTAGTAACGTTGGACCTCAAGGAGGCATACCTGCATGTCCCTATCAGACAAAATTGCAGAAGATACCTCTGTTTCATTGCAGGTTCAACCCATTATCAATTCTCTGCACTGCCCTTTGGCTTATCTATTGCGCCCAGGGTCTTCACAAAATGCCTGGCACCAGTAATTGCATACTGCAGACAAAGAGGAATTAAAATATACCCATACCTGGACGACTGCCTAATCCAAGCAGAAAGCAAGGACATTCTCTTACAACATCTGGCTTTTGTAAAACACCTTCTAAGTTGCCTAGGGTACACAGTAAACGAAAAGAAATCAAAACTAGTGCCCTCACAAAATATAACATTCCTGGGTGCCAGCTTGACTACAACGGCCCAGATGGCTTATCTGATGCCAGACAAACAACTATAACTAACTCAATACTTCAGAATAATGGCAACAAAGGCCCAACTCCCTGCAAGAAAATTTCTGCAGGCCTTGGGCTTCATGGCATCTTGCATACTACTAATACCATTTGCAAAAATGCATATGAGGAAATTACAATGGTACCTGAAAAGCGTATGGACTCAACACAGCCATAGCTTGGAAACAATGATACCTCTCATTCCCTGCCTTCAACAGGAGTTTCTATGGTGGTCACAGGCATGTCACCTCAACAAGGGTCAGCCTTTCACCTTACCCCCAGCCAGGCAAATTATGACAACAGATGCATCCAACTGTGCCTGGGGGGCACACATGGCAGGAAAGTGCATTCAAGGCATATGGACTGCAGATCAAAGAAATCTGCACATCAATCAAAAAGAAATGCTAACTGTACAGAATGCTCTGACAGCCTTCAAGGACCTCTTACATCCAGGACAGCTTATAATAAGGAGGGACAACACCACAGTAATGTGGTACATAAACAAGCAAGGGGTACGCACTCCTACCCTCTATGCAGGCAATGACCTTATGGAACACAGCACTGGCTTACCAAGCTCAATTACAAGCTCAATTCCTGCCAGGAAAAAAGAACACATTGGCAGATGACCTAAGCAGCAACATCATGGATCCCCACGAGTGGAAACTGGATCCACAAGTCTTTGCAATGATAATTCAAAACTGGGGGCGCCCAGACATAGATCTGTTTGCCAACCCCCAAAACTATCAGCTATCAAAATTTTGCACCAGGACATTTCACCATCAAGCTTGGAAAGTGGACGCACTCTCATTCAGTTGGAAAATGCTGACAGTATATGCCTTTCCTCCAGTGCCACGTCTCACAAAGGTGCTGCTGACAGGATGGAGAGACCCCGGATGATACTCATTGCCCCAGACTGGCCACGCCAGCACTGGTACCCACTACTAAGGAACATGGCCCACCTTGGATTTTACCACAAATTCCTCATCTGCTCACACAGCAAGACAGTCAGATTCTACACAGCCAGCTCAAAACCTTAAATTTGGCTGCATGGCAAATCACCTAAGCAACCAGCCAGCTCCTCTTTCACAAGCTGTTATGGATGTCATTCTGGAGGCCAGGAGGCCCAGCACCAGAAAAGCCTACTCGGACAAATGGAAAAGATTTTGTGCCTGGAACCAAGCTAAAGACCAAAATACCCTTGAGCCGGACATACCTCAGATACTACAATATTTAACTGAGATGTTACACAAAGGACTTTCTTTTTCATCTGTTAAAATCCACGCCTCAGCTATTTCAGCTCACTACAACACGGATCCTCCCTTATTTTCACATCCACTTCTAAGGCAGTACCTCAGAGAGACCAAAAACATTAGGCCTCCCAGGACAGCACCAACACCAACTTGGGAAATCAACTTTGGTCTGGAAAAACTTACGCTGCCACCTTTTGAACCAGCTTTCTCAGCTGATTTAAAGTTTATATCATGGAAGACTGCCCTGCTGCTAGCAATTACTTCAGCCAGCAGAGTCTCAGAGCTACAGGCACTAATGGCAGTAGAGCCTTTCTCATTTTTCATCAAGACAGAGTTTCTCTACGAACTAACCCCTCCTTTATGCCAAAGGTGGTATCCAGTGTGGCTCAAAATCAAACCATTCATTTACCCACATTCTTCCCAAATCCACAGAACAAAGGAGAAAGACTCCTGCACTCCTTGGACATTCACAGGGAACTACGTTACTACTTGGATAAAACTAAGGTTTTCAGAAAATCTGACCAGCTTTTTGTATCCTATGCTACAGCATCACAAGGAAAGGCTATGTCAAAACAGACCATTTCCAAATGGATAGGACATTGCATACGTTTTTGCTACACCCATCATGGAAAACAAGTTCCTGCTAGCATAAGGCCCCACTCCACCAGAACAGCAGCTACATCTGCAGCCTTCCTCAGGGGGGTGCCAACCAAGGATATTCTGGAAGCTGCTACTTGGAGTTCAGTACACACCTTCACCAAACACGATCACTTACCACTTTACTCTAAGTCTAGAGCTGGCTTTGCCAATGCAGTTTTGCTGGGCATTCTAGCCTCCTCTAACCCTGTTTGACTCCACCTCCCATCCTTAGCTTTGGGATTCAACCCAAGTGTGATGACTGCAGCAGGGTAACACGATGAACATAGTACAGTTTTGTACCTACCATAAATGTAGTTGTTCGAGTGTATACCCTGCTGCAGTCCAGGTTACCCTCCCTCCATCCCCTCTGACCTAACTGAAACCTTTCAATACCTTAAAATCCGATACAACCTTTGTGGTGTATTTGTTTATAGCTGGAGGGATGTTTTGTTTGTTCTAAACTTTTATTATTGGTACTGTCTACTGACCACCTTTTTGGGGGGGCACCTGACATCTGGGGCAAGAAAAACTGAAGAAAATGGCGTTGGATGCCTCTTATATACCCCTGGCGCACTGACATCAGGGAAGAAGCAACGACAACTGACGCCGGACCAAGACTTTGGAATTCGGGCCCACTGCGGGACCGCCTGACGGCAGGATAACCCAAGTGTGATGACTGCAGCAGGGTATACACTCGAACATCTACATTTATGGTAGGTACAAAACTGTACTTTATACTGCCACCAGCCAGCTGCTCTAAGGCTCTTACAAGGGTACCCAATTATACTGAGTAAAATTAATACTGATATAAATGGTAGTGCTTGACTAGTTCAACAAAGCTTACAGAAGCAGCCACAGTGTCACCAAATAAATATAAGTACTCTCGAAGGTTTAAATATTTTTTCTAAAAGACCAGCCACAATGAAAAGTTTAAATATATTTAATAGTAATTAATAAAAAAAAGAACATGAAAATACTGTATCTATTTGCAGTAATAGAGTGTCAATCACAGGAAATATTTAAAATAACACAAATGGAAAGATTCACACAGATACAGAAAAACAATACTTAATTAATCTTACTATGTTTTCCTGAATGATCTAAAGAATTACTGTTCCCTGGTTACTTACTAAAGCAAGGTAAGATGATGTGAGTGAGGGATCCTTCTTTGTTAGGCTTCAAAAACAGACTGCCCCTGAGACATCTGTCTCATCTAGTATTAAAAGTCCATTTCAGTGCTGCATTACAGAATGACATCACATCCATCTGGTCACCCGACGTCTAGTTCCCATACTACCCCTTTACTAGAAACTGAACCAGAATCTAGTACCTCTGTGTTACCATACACACACATAGAGCTTTGTTAGAATGTGTTCTAGCATCTGGAAGCTATAAAACCATTGCGAAATTTCCACTCTACCAGTATAGCAATTAGTTCACCCCTAAGGGCAACAGAATAGGATTCCCAGTCCTGGTTTTCACAGACATTCCATCTCTGGGTGCAATCCGAACTGCAAGATACAATCTTTATGGCCTAAACCAGATAATTTAATTTTAGACTATTTTTCAAAGTTAGCTGGACTAAGATTAACCTCTTCTCTTCCAGTATCCTCTGTTGCAATATATTTATTTCAACAGGTACATTACCGTATGACATACAAGTGTATTTCTTTTTTGTCCAGCAGGACCCACTTTTGGTACATTCTTAACACAAGCAGCTTTACAAATACATTTTCAACAAGCACCTGTATAAATCAGTTTGATATACAAATAGTATATAATTCTTTACAAAACTCCCGCTAGTTATGCTGGCATATGTTACACATCCACTGCCCTACTTCTCCTGGCATAGCTGGCAGTACCTCACATCATCACATCTTTCCCCCCTTTGAAGCCTCCAGCTAGTTTCTCAAGTGACCCTGAAGAAACTTTGCTTGAGAGGAAGTGGTCTGTCTGGGAATACATTAACCCATACCCTGTCTTGAGAATCCATCTGCATTTGCATTGCTGACCCCTTCCACTGAGGTGTCAGTCTGAGTTTCACTGAGGAGATGAGTCACCAGATCCCCTTCAGACTGCCATTGACTGCAAATACTCAGCACCAGGGCCTCCCTGTCATGGTAAGGCTTTATCATGTTAACATAATACAGTTTGTGCCCCTGCCTTGTGCCTATCAGGATTAACATGTAGTTAACATCTCTGACCTTCCTTACCACTTTGAAGGGTTCCCCCAAGCTGCTTGCAGTTTATTGTGTCTGACAGGAATGAGCACTAAAGCCTGCTGTCCCACAGCATACTCTTGGGCTCGAACATTCCTGGTATACCAGACCTTTTTCTGCTATTGGGCTCCTGCCAGGTTCTCCTGGGCCAAGCCCATGAGCTCCCTAAGCCATATCATGAGGTTTAGGACATATGCCACAACAGACTCATTGTGGGAATCATATTCACCCTTCAACTCATCACACATGAAATCTAAAGGCACCCCTTCACCCTATGCCCGTACAGCAACTAAAAGGGTGAAAAATCTGTGGATTCCTGGGGTATCTCTTTGTATGCAAACAGCAGATGGAGAAAATATTTGCCCCACTCTATTTTAAAATGGTCTGCAAATGCCCTTAGCATATTCTTTAGTGTAGAGTTTAACCTTTCCACAAGACCATTAGTTTGGGGTGGTAAGGGGTGGTCTTTAGGTGCTTCACCCCACAGCATTTCCACAGAGAGGACAGCAGGTCTGACATGAAATTAGCACTTCTATCACTCAGTATTTCTCTGGGGAAACCAACCCTGCTGAAAATCTCTAGCACTTCATTTGCCATCTTCTCTGCCTCCATACAGGACAGAGCTACCACCTCAGGGTATCTAGTAGCATAATCTTCTACCACCAGGATATACTTCTCCCCAATGGAACTTGGGGTACTCAGAGGCCCCACATTATCCATAGCTACCCTCTGACATGGCTACTCAGTCCCAGACAAAGGCATCTCCTGCCTTGCCTACTTTTTGGCACTGCTCACAGGTCCTGCAGTACCCTGTTACATCCCTTGCAATGCTAGGCCAATAAAAGTTCTACATAATACATCTCTTGGTATGTTTTATTCGGATATGACCTGTAAAAGGAATAGCATAGGCTATAGCTAGAAGTGCTAGATGGTAGTCTATAAGCACTACCAACTGCTCTATTACCTCATCCTCTAACCCTCCCTCAGGTGCCCACTCTCTGTATGGTAATCTTTTGTTCCTGTATACAGACTCCCCTTTTCCCTTGAGGATCAAGTGCCTCCCTAGCTACCTCCCGCAAGCCTCTTGGTGTAGGGTCCGAGAGCTGAGCCTGTCTTAGTTGTACCTTTGTGAACCTTCCCAGCTCCCTTCCACAGGAAGTCTGGTATCCTCTGACAGTGGTGCCTCACTGTCAGCCTGGATACTACCACTCACCTGTGCCCTTGCAGTCACTCTTTTAAAAGGAACTTCAGTACCTACTAGCCGCTGTGGCTCACCTTCATGCTCACTGCTACAGGGTAGCTCTCTCCCTGAAATAGCCACCTCACCAGCCCTGGTTTCAGGTATGGGGTCTGTCTGGGTCTCCCCCAGGCAACCAGACCCACATGTCTGTCTCCAAGCATGACTGCATGTCACTGCATGCACACAAGGTACTGCATTATCAGTTTCATTCCCTATCAAGACATCTGGAGGGATATCCTCAAACACACCTCACCTACTTGATTGCTTCCTTTTCCACCCTCCTAGTCAAGGTGAACCCTGGCCAAAGGCATTTGGAATGGGGTCCCTCTTAAAGCTTTGACTGGAGTGGACTGCCAAAGCAAGTACTGCTCCTGTTTAACCTCAAAAGGCTTCACAATGGTTACATTAGAGGCTCTGTCTGTCTTGGTGGTGGTCTGTCTTCTATCAACTAAGATAGGATATAAACGCCGGTGATAGTTTGGTATCCCTATTGTCTCCAGACAGCTTACCACTGGCATGCTGTTATTCCCATTTGCTGGCTCCCTCATCTTTTTTTTTCCCACCTTGCTTCCATGGAAATCTGTATACTACATGGCCCCACTGGTTACATTTAAAACATCCAAGCCTTGATCCTGGCTGTTTACCTGAGCTAGTGGCTTCCCCTGTTACTGATGGACTCTCTTCGGATAGTTTAGGCTGACAACCGTGGGTTACATTATATCTATATGCAGCAATGGGTGTCCCCTTATTGTGCAGTGATACCCTGTTTGCTAAGCAGAGATACCCTTTTTCCCCCATTTCATCTGCAGAGTTACACTCCCGGTCTGCCTACCAGATTCTCATGTCCTCAGGCAAAGTGCTAAGGGCTTGTTCCCTCGCCAGAAGGTCTGCCAGCCTTTCAAAAGTGGTGATGTCACACCCCTACCTCATTAACTCAGTGATATAATCACATACACTTTCATCTGCCTTGTGTCTATGCTCACAAAACGTTTTTTTCTGTAAGCTTGATGTGTTAACGTAAAACATTCCAATAAATATTGTTTTACTTTGCCTGATACTGATTGTTTAAACTATGATAATTTGGAAACTGCAGTTGCAGCTTAATCGTGGAGTAAGGGGGTAAGCAACCGTACCCGGAGCCCTTGGTCAGCATTGTACTGTTTACATTATTTTGAAAGTTTTATTCATATATTTGAAAAGAGTATCACCCTCTGTAAACTGTGGAAGAAATTTACTGACCTTTATTGCTTCTGAGGTTTGGTTATTCCCTTCCCCATTACCTCTATGACTCTGTCAAAGAGTCAGCATATCCCCCTCATATTGACGCTGCTTTTCATTCCCTTTAGCCGCCAAATGCCGCAGTCTCTCTGCTGATTCTTATTCCATCTGTTTCTCCTTTTCTTCGGCCTCTAAATGGCGCAGTCTCTCTCCTGATTTCCAATTCTAAATGTTTGGCCTCCAGTTCAAGTCTCTTTAACTTCAGATGGGTTTTTAAGTCCTCTGAGGAAAAGGTGAACTGTCCTCTTTCTGAGGGCTACAAATGCCCATCACTAGACTTGGCTATCCTCCTGGTTGCTCGTCTGGGCTACAGCTGTGAATAAGCTCAAACAGTTTCTCAATGTCATCCTTCATATCAGGCCTCCCAGGAAGCCTATTCTGCCTTCAAGGGATCTCAATTTTGTTCTTGAAAAATTGACTCAGGCTCCTTTTGAGCCTGCTGCTTCAGCTTCCTTACAATATCGTACTGGGAAGACTGTTCTTCTTTTGGCTTTTACTTCAGCCAAGAGGGTTTCTGAACTTCAGGTTCTAATGGCTGTCCCTCTCTTCTTAGTTTTTCACAGGGACAGTGTGTCTCTTTGTACTAATCCTTCTTTTATGCCCAAGATGGTCAGTGAGTTGTCCCTTAATCAGTCTATTCATTTGCCTTCCTTTTTTCCTTCTCTAAAGTGTGCCAGTGAGAAGATTCTTCACACCTTTAACTTGCATAAACGACTGAGATATTGCTTGGATAGACTTAGTTATTCGCAAATCTGAGCAGCTTTTTGTTTCCTACCTAATTTCTAAGAAGACCATTTCTTGCTAGATTTCTAAAGGCATCTATTTTTATTATTTTTTTCATGGCAAATGTCTTTCCTCTTCTGTGAACACTCTAACACAGCTGTTGTTTCCTCTGGTGCTTTCTTCAAAGAGCTGGATACCAGTTCCATCACTGAGGCTGCTATGTAGTCTTTTGTCCATACCTTCACTAAGCATTATAAATTGGATTTTATTTCTAGAGCTAGAGTTGGCTTTGCTAGGGGTATCCTGCATGGATTTTTTGAGGGCTTATCAGTGCCATCCTCCTCCTCTTAGGTTCCCTCTTGAGCTTTTGTATTCTTCCTAATGTCAGGAATACTGCAACAGTGATATGAAAGGACCTAGTACAGTTGTGTAAAATTGTACAATAACAGTAAATGTCCTTTCTCGTCACTGCAGTATTAGCTCCTTCCCTCTTTCCCTTCTGCTCTAACCTGTTCTCTTTGTCCTCCTGGCTGGGGTGCTTCTCTCTTTTCTCCTTCGGGATAAACATGTTCTACCTGGTCCCCAGGGACATTCGGTTCCTCCTGGTACTTTTCAGTTCTGAAATGTGTATGTCCGTACATCACCTTAATGCCCTATGCCTTGTGCAGGGAGCATACATGTGATGTACGGTGCCTGTAAGTTCTAAAGGCTTTGGTATACTGGCCAGATGCTGGAATACTGCAACAGTGAAGAGAAGGACCTCCACTGTTATGGTAAGATTTTACACAACTGTAATTTATCTGCCTCATCGGTTGGACTATCCACTGCACCAAGAATGCTCACAAAGTGTCCAGCTCAAATTTTAGGTCATTGCAGGCTACAGGGTATCCACATTTTTCTGCATTTAGATGAGTTGCTTATCTTTGCAGAGTCTTTTTCAAAATGTCAGGAATCTCTCTGTTGGTTGAGAGATCTCTTGGTCAAGGTGAGATTCCAAGAGAACATTCAAAAGTTTTTCTTGACCACTTCTTACAGGATTGTGTTCCTGGGATGTCAACTAGACTCCATAGTTCAAAGAGCTTTTCGTACACAAGAAAAATGGATCTTATACTTCAGTCACTGCAAGGGAATACCTCATGGCATCTGTTATCCTCATAAGACCCCTGGCAAGACTCCACATGAGAAAGATAGATATAAAAAAAAAATCTTTCGGCTTTTCCCGGTTAGGGGTCACCACAGCGGAACTCCGGTCTACTAATGATTGGCAGTGAATTTTTACGATGTCAAGTTGCCAGCCCAGCACCCAACCTTCAAAGAAGGCACACCCACACAAGCACGCACCTACCTGCATGTCTTTAAATTCACTCGATTGTGGGGAGGACATGCAGACTCCACACAGAAGGCACTCCAGCCGAGAATCGAACCGGAGAGCCTCTTGCTGTGAGGCAACAACTCTAACCGCTGCACCATAGTAGTATGGACTCTTTTGGTCCCCAGCATCAACACCCTTTATCTTTTCAGATCCCAGTACTGGGTTTTTTTCAGAAGAGAAATCACTTGGTGGCAACAACTGATATCCATAAATCAAGGTCTCCCCTTCTTCCTCCCTGCTGCAAAGAGTCAGTCACCACAGTTGCTTCAGACTTTGCATGTGGAGAAATGTTAGGAGAGATAAAGTGCAGGGGTGTTGGACACCAAGGACAAATGCAAGCACATAAATGTCAAGGAGATACTTGCCCAAATTAAGGCACTCAATTCTCTGAACCATCTTCGTTCCCTGTAACCTCTTCAAGTGGTTACAGATGATATCACATTATCCCCTTTGTAGACTAGCCATGTTAGCTTGGGATACAGCTTCACAGCACATTCTCACTCTGTGGACATCTTACATTCTGTCAGAGCAAAATTGTGTGACAGACAAATTGATTAGGATCAGGGCAGACCCTGATGAATGGAAACTAAATCTGGGGTCTTTCCAATATTTGAGTCATCTGTGGGGAGTTTGTTAAATAGACCTCTTTGCCTCCTGTCTGGATAATCAACTGGTAAAATTCTGTTCCAGGACTCCATTCAGTAAGGCCTGGAAGACAGATGCCTTTTCTTTTCTTTGGACAAGAATGTTCCTATATGCCTTTCCACCCTTTCCACTAATATCAAAGATACTTCTGAAGATTCAGAAGGAATCCCCCAGAATCATTGCTGGTGACCCCCTTCTGTCCCAGGCAACTGTAGTTCTCTCTTCTGTTGGAAATGGCCAGGGGCAATTACTACAAATGTGCTCACAGAATGAATCTACTCGCGCAAGAACAGGGGTGTTTGATACTTCTGACATCAGTCATTTTCAGTTGACTGCCTGGATGATAGGGTCTTAATTCCTTTTAGGCACCTGTTTACTGAGGGTGTGCAGCAGATACTCATGAAGGCAAGAAAGCCTGTGACTAGAAAGCCATATATTAGCAAATGGAAAATGTTTTCTAGTTGGTGCCAGCAACATAACCAGCACCCATTCAGGGTTAGTTGTCTCTGGTTTTACAGTATTTGTGAGAGTTACTATCCTGTGGCCTTTCTTATTCCTCTGTCAAGGTTCATTTATCAGCTATTTCAGCATGTCTGCCAATAGATCCTCCTCTTTCAGTGCATTCTCGTGTCAAAAATGTTTTTGAAAGGAGTTTCTGTATTAGAGGTTTCCAAGAAAAATGGTGTCCCCTCCTTGGAATTTTAATTTTGTGTTAGAGAAGCTAACATGTGCTCCTTTTGAACCACCTAGTCTGGCTGACTTGAGGTTCTTAACTTGGAAGTGGTTTTACTGATTGCTCTGAGCTCTGTAAGAAGGGTGTCTGAGTTGGAAACTTGTATGGTTAGTCAACCCTACTTTATCTTCCATAAGACAAGGGTTCCTTTGAGAACTAATACTTTGATGCCTAAAGGGGTATCCGAGTTTACTTTAAGTCAAACTATCAATCTCCCATTTTTTTTTCCTGAACCTAAAAATGAGGGAGAAAATATGCTCCATAATTTTGATGTCCACAGGCAACTCTGGTAGTATCTTGACAGAACTAAGTCTTTTAGATCATTGGATCAGTTGTTCATTTCTTGTGAAGGCAAGAAGGGGGAAAACTGGTATCAAAATAGATAATTTCTAAATGGTTGTCTAAAGTGCTTTTAACTTTTGTTATATTCACCATGACAAATCTATTCCAGCCAGGGTCAAGGCCCACTCTGCTAGGACCTTAGAATCTTCTTTGGCTTTTTGGAAAGGAGTGGATTCTAGAAGTATTCTAGAAGCTGCTACTTGGATATCTGTACATACTTCTATAAAGCACTATAAGCTGGATTCCTTCTCTAGGTCTAGATCATGCTGTGCTAGGACCATTCTCCAGGGGCCCCTGGACCCTTCTCCTTCCACCTCCCAAATATAGTTCGTTATAGTAGTCTACTCATACAGCTAAGGCCACTGCAGCAGTGATCAATATGAAGAATATAGTACAGTTGTGTAAGCTGAGCCCGCCATCCCCCTTGTTTTTGGTGCATTTTTTATTCCAGAGTGTGGACATTTATTTATTTATTTTTACCTCGTCTTTTCACAGCTAAGCCTCCCTCTCTCTGCTGGCAGGAAAGCTCTGAAGGGTTTAACACCCTTAGCACGATATAACTCGTATAGCTAAGGCTACTTCAGTAGTGATCATGAAAACATCTACTATTATGAGAAATTCTTTCTCAAGAGAGAGGGTAACTTAAAAAACAGCAACCATTTAGAAATGTTGTTCAGCTGAACTGTCAAAAATAATTTAGTTTATTGGTATATCTTTAGGTCCTCACCTGCATGAAATCAATGTTTCCTCCTTTTCAGAGGCACATACCCTGATTGTAGTAATACATACATTTTTTCAAAGTCTGATATTGAATGCAAAATATACTTTTATGTTGCATTCTGTAAGCAAAAGTCTATTTGCAATATTGAAATTTGTTTCTTTGTGAATTTGGTAGACTGTTTTGTTATGTTTGTTTTAACTTTAATGTGACTCAATTCAGTACTATTTAAATGTACTTTCTTCCATAAGCATTTTTTATTTGAAATGTTGAACATTTATTTTGATTTTGAGATATTGCATTCTTTTTATTTTTTTAATTTTGGCATTTATATATTTATTACTATTTGGTGGTAGTATTTGAATTAGTATTTCAATTGTCGTTATTTCATCTGTATTTATTATTTAAATATATGTTTCCATAGTCATTATTTCATCTGTATATTGAAATGTATTTTGTTTAGTACATGCTCTAGCTGTTTTATCCTAGGTTTTGTTCAGAATTTGCTTATTTTTAGTTCATCTACTTTAATTGCTTTTTGATTATGCAGTTTATAGGTTCATAGGCAAGTACTACACAGTCAGTCTGCAGACCAATACAAGCCTTGCCAAAAAAAAAAAAAAACTTTCAAAAGTTTTCTTCAGCTTCAGTGCAAGACATGATAGACCAGGGAGAATTTAAGGCCACCAGTACAGTTACCTAGGTTTGCCTTGAAGGTGGCAGAACTGCTTATCTACTTGACATGTAGTGGATGTCTGTTCCAGAAGTGAGGGATACGACCATATCATGCCAGTGTGTTTTAGTAATCATTTAATGAAGCTTTAGCTCCGTTAATTGGATATTTGAGGCACCATTTGTTTTGTGAAGAATTAGAAGGTCAAAGGGAGTCTGGTCTTCCATGGCTTCAGTGACTAGACACAGTTATCCATGGAGGAGTGTATAAGAAACTGAGCAAAAAGAGAAGACTAGTCTGTCCTGAAAACTAAGCTTTTTGAGCAACTGATCTTTTTAGTTATCACTCTTAGGTCTCTTAAGTTGAGTGATTTGTGTTGACAAATACATGCCAACAGGTGCATTATATTCAACAATAGTTTGGCTTGAGATATGAGGTTTAGAATTAAGACCTCCTTGGATCTGGTGGACTTGTCTTTAGAAATTAGATGAGCTAAATGCTTTCCGAACTTCTGTGGAAGCATGGTGGTCATATGATAAGGAATTGTCAAGAAAAGTGCCTAGATCTCTTACAACATTATCTGATAAGAAGGGTGTGTCACTTATATATGTAAAAATGTTTTAACAAAGTAAACTATTCTACATTTTTCCCAGTTAATTTGAGCCCCTTTTCCTTGCACCAGCTGTTAACTTGGTTAGCAGAAGATCAGATAACACACAATTGACAGTTGTCTGCAAATTAATGTGACTGTATGCCATGAGTGTTGGCCTAGTATTTGGCAAATAGGAGAGATCCCAACACTGCTAATGTTTTTGCTTTCATAAGTGGTACCTGCTATTCTAACCACGTGATTTCTGTCAGACAGCCAGTTTGCTATCAACTGTGCAGTATAAGGACTTAAATTCAGACTTACAACTTTGTTACTAATGCCTTAATGGGGAATAGTGACAAAAGCCTTGGCCAGGTCCACATAAGCTGTAGATACTGCATAGCTAGTTTTCACTGCTTCAGTTACTTTTCAAAGAAATTAATGAAGTTAAAGAGGCAGGATTTTCCTTTTAAATAAAGGTCCTGTATGGCATTCTTGCATAAATATTTTTGTCTTGATTTCTGATTATGATTATTCCATCATGCCAGGTACTCTGTGGCTTTTATTTTTATTGGGGGTATTTAGTTTTTCTAATGTATTGCGTTATAGGCCGGTTTTCATAGTTGGTTGCCCACACGTGATAGGGGTGTTCCTGATGTGTATGAATGAGCGTAACAGAGGCAAGATTCATAGAGGCCATTTATGGTAATGTGAAATGCCTTAAAAAATGAAATACAAATGAGAAGCGTTGTAAAGTGTAATGTGCTAATGAGTAAGTTTAGCAATTCATAGTCCGACATCCATGTGGTACGCTCATCCATTATTAAAAGTAATGCTTTGCCTTTAATATTAATGTTGCAGTCCGTGAACTTGTACCCAGCCATTCCTTTAGTAGTTTGTCCAAATATGCTCAAACACTTCCTGACATACAAATTATTTCCCCCAGCAACCCTTCATTAGTTTGTCTTAAATGTGCACAAGCACTAAAATAACACAAACTAAATTATTTTGCCTAGCGATCACTTCAGCAGTCTTGACCATGTATGCTGAAGCACTTCCCTGACATGTAAATGAGTTATTTCTACAAGCGACCCCTTCAGTAGAATGTTCAGGTGTACACAAACACTAAAATAAAACATTTCCCCAAGCAACCCCTTCAGTAATGTATCCTAATATGCACAAGTACCAAAATGAAACTTTTTCCCAAGAGACCCCTTCAGTGATATGCTCAGGTAAGCACAAGCACCAGAATGAAGTATTCACCCAAGCAACCTCTTCACTAACATGTCTTAGTATGCACAAACACCAAAATGAAACCTTTCCACAAGCCCTTTAGTAGTATGTCCAGGTATGTACAAGCACCAAATGAAACATTCTCCCAAGCGACCCCTTCACTGACATGTCCTAGTTTGCACAAGCACCAAAATGAAACATATACCCAAGTGACCCCCTTCAGTGATGTGTCCTAGTATACGCAAGCACCATAATGAAATAGTTACCCAAACAACTCCTTCAGTAATATGTATGCACAAGCCCCAAAATGAAACTTTTTACCCAAGCGACCTCCATCAGTAACATGTCCAGGTATGCACAGCCTCAACCAGTGTCGCCTCACATCTTCGTATTCTCCTGGAAAACTGCCACTTACTGTAAGCATACATAAAAAGCCCCTTAACAGCTTAGTAGATGTACCCTTATCACTTATGCATTAAGCATGTTATGTTTTGCAATAGAGGTTTGTGTTTACAACAAGTCCTTTGCATGTACCGTATTTCCCCGAAAATAAGACCGGGTCTTGTACTCTTCCCCCGCTAAAAGATGCATTGGGGCTTATTATCAAGGGATGCTTTATTTAACCCCCCGGTACAACAATCTACATTTATTCATGTACACAGATCGACATTTATTCATGTACAAAAATCAACATTTATTCATGTTCACAAATTGACATTTATTTGGTACTTTTCTGTTATTGGGCAACAGTTCTAAGTAACGCGTGAACAGTTGTGTGAGAATTCTACATAAACAGTGCAACAAACATTTTAACTTCAGAATATTTGCACTTTGGCTTTCACAGTGCAATATTTCATGCTTAACAGAAAGTGCAGAAAAATCTCAATAGATGTGAATTGGTGGAGGGGAATAAAACTGAAAGCAGAAGCAATCCATTCTGTTGCCCCGATAATGGAAAAATTATTTAAATACAGTCATGTCATCTTCTTCTGGAACATTGTCATAAGTCTCCAACTACCAAATTCTGGCCTGAATTTCTTGCGACTCCATTTCCCTTAGAACCATTGGCCTCAGTCTGTCGTGCCTAGCAATAGAGCTCTCCTTGAATGAGCACTGCTTGTCTGAGTAGCCTGCTCATAGTGCATTGACAACACAGCTGTCACTGATTTTATCCCATGAATTTTTCACCCAAGTCACGACCTCTTGCAGGCTAGGCTTCACAAAGTTTCCATGCTGATTTCTCTTCATTCTATTTTCAATGTAGTCATTGAGTTCCATGCGCAAATGGTCTTTGAATGGCTTGTTTATTGCAATATCAAGAGTCTGGCGATAGGCAATCATTCCTGCGGGAATCCTTATTTGATCTATTCTTCTCCGTGCAAGGAATTTCTTCATGTCTTTAGCACGATGAGTGCTGGCTGAATCCTAGACTAGCAGACCTCTTTTGCCACCTCGCAAAACAAGTGGCAGCATTACATCGACCCACTTCCATATAACTGCTTGTGTGCACCAGACTTTTTTGGTTTCAAGAATGTAAATGCCTGAAACACTTCACTCTTATCTTACTTGCCCTTACTAATGATTAGAGGTGGGTTTTTCTTTCCATCTAGATGAATTGCCAAAATACAGGTAACACGTGCACTCTCGTAACCAGTGGAGTGAATATAGATGGACGAGGCACCCCTCTGATCAATTGTTGTTTGAGATCCTTGGCCCTTAAACACTGCAGTTTCATCCACAGCAATCATGTTGGAGAGTTGGTATTTAGAAAAGTCGATGCTATCAACAAAGGACTTGAATGCAAGTGCACGTTTAATAACTTCAGTATCTTCCAGCTTGAACAGTGTTGTTGATCTTCTTAAAGACCATTCATATCGCTGAAGGAAGCCATCCAGCCAATGTTGTGATGCTTAGAATTCTTCTGGGGATATTTCTAACTGTGGTGCCATTGCAAGGGCAAATGCTTATAGGTTCCTAGGTAGGTACTAGGCTATCTACCCGAGGGCATTTATAAGCCTAGCCAGAGTGTGTCGACTTTCGCTGCCCCATTGATTAATTAACTGATCCTCTGTCAAGCAGAGCCAATAAAGTGATCCCAGGGGGTGTATTTTCTGTTACCCATCCACTTGTCAAGGTTTCTCTTGAAGAGTGTTAGTGAGGGGCTCTGCCTAATGTAGTTTGGAATTTTGTTCCAAAGCATGGGGAGTCTCTGTGACAGGAATCTATCCCTCCAGCATGTTCTATTTATTGTTATGACGAGGTTTAGCTCACTAGAGCGCGTGGCTCGGATTTCTTTAGGTGGAGCATGTCCATCAATTCTGAGTTGGACATGGCTTTGTAAGTCAGGCAGAGATCACCTCTGAGTAAGTGATATGCCACTGAGTACAGTCGGGCTGCATAGGACATATGTTTGAGGCCAGTTAATCCTCTTGGTGAGGTACTTTTATGGTCTGTCCAGCTGTTGGAAGTGTCTTGTGAGGTACATCCCAAATGGGGCATTGTACTCTGTGATGGGTCTGATGAGTGACAGGTGTGCGCTATAACCTCTATTTCTAGAACCCTTTAGTAATTAGATGGGCCACATAGAAGGATTTCTTAACTACTTTGGCAATATGATTGTCAAAGGAGAGATTACTGTCTACCGGAGTCCCCACATCTCTTATTACCTCTTCTGTATTAAGGGGGCTGCCACCTATGTGGTAATTCGTGGGTGTTTTGTTTTTCCTGAACGGGATAACTATGTATTTTTTGGCATTTAGCTTGAGGCCATGACTTTGACACCAGTTGTCCATCTCAATAAGTCCCTTTTGGGAGGATGTCTGTGTCAACCAGAGTGTCAGTTATGGCACCCAGTTTGCAGTCATCGGTGAACTTGGTTAGCCATAGTCCTCCTGTGTTTGCCTGTACTTCTGAGACGTATATGCCGAACAGTAGGTGTCCCAGGACAGAGGCTTGCAGGACAACACTTGTGACTGGTTTAGAGTCAGACCTGGAGCCCTCTATTCATACTGTGTGAGTTCTGTCTGTAAGCCAGTTGGCAACCCATCTCGTGATGTAGGGGTTTATGTTCAGGCTGGTGAATTTTTCTGTAATACCTGAGTGGGGGATGGTGTCGAAAGCTTTGGCGAGGTCAAGGTAGACTGTGTGAACAACCTTTCCCTCGTCTATGGCCTTGGTGACTGTCTCGAAGAAGTCAACCAGGTTTAGTAGGCATGATCTGCCCTTAACAAAGCCAAACTGGGTCAGGTCAAGTGTTTGGAGGTTCCCATTGTCTTTGTTAGTGAGTTCCATGATGATGCGCTTCATAGTCTTGCAGACCAGGCTAGTCAGGCTTATGGGGCAATAGTTCCTAGGGTCAGTTGTGGCCCCTCCTTTGTGAAGTGAAATAACCGTTGCTGTGTGCCATTCTGTGGGCACATAGCCTGTGGAGAGGCTGAGGTTGAACAGCGTGTTTAGGTGGGGGGTTAGTTCATTCTGTAGTTCGTGCAAGATGCAGCCTGGGACACCATCTGGCCCCATTGACGCTGTGTTTTTAGCTTTTGAAAGGGCTATTTTCACCTGTGCATCTGTGATTTCCGGGACACTACACTTTTCTGGTATTGTTATGGGCACTTTTGGGGGTGAGAGGGGGGTGAAGTTTGCACTGAATCTATCTTCCAGGATGTTGGCAATATCAGTAGGTTCAGTATATTTTGTGCTATTTTGCACTAGTTTAGTACATATCTGTGAGTTGCCACTTAGATTCTTAACATAGCTAAAGAAGGCTTTGTGGTTATCTTTTGAATCCTTGGCTATTTTTCTTTCGAAGTTAGCCTTGGATGATTTTATGAGGGACCTTTAGTTTCTTACAGATACTGATCAGGGATATCTTTCCTTCTTGGGATTTGCTTTTTTTCTGAACTAGTTTCTTCCTTCTGTTGTATAGCCTGTTTATGGCAGGGGTCCACCAGATTGGTTTCCTTTTCTTAGAGGAATGAGTCTTGGTTTTGCTAGGGATGGCAAGATCCATGCATCCTTGTAGGATTCCTTGAATATCAGCCCTGTGCACAACCATAGCCTTTGCTCTCCTGTTAGCAATCCATTTCACAGATGATGTCTTCCACCTCAGGAAATAATGGTTGCCGACCTGATCCACACTTACACTTACATTTCCCTCGTCGGCCTGTTGACTGAGGATATCATATGCTGCACGCCATTTTCGGACTATTTGGAGATCTAACTTCTTCTGTTTGCAGAAAGCCATCAGATTCTTTCCCCGGGAGTCCTCCACAATTCCTTTCTTGTACTCGACGGAATAGCTCTTTTTGCAGTCATCTTTTCGGGGGGGGGGGGGGGATTGAAGACTTACAAGACCGGAGTAGCAACACAAAATGGCGACAGTTAAGAAGACACAGCCACAGCCGTTCATTATCAAGTGCATGCGCTTTACGCGTGTTGTCTGTACTTTGACCAATCAAAGTACACCTGCCAGTGTTTATGGGCCAAGGATCTCAACCGTCAACTGTGAGTGATGATTAGGGTGACAGTAAGAATCGTTGAGGACTCCCAGGGAAAGAATCTTAATGACTTTCTACAAAGAGAAGAAGATGGGTGTCTGAATGGTCCAAAAATGGTGAGCAGAGTACGATAACCTCAGTCAACGGGTGTCAATAATATTATATTATAATTCAACATGTTCGTCGTGTGTTGTTGACCATCTTAACTGGGGCTTATTTTTGGGGTAAGGCTTATATCAAGACCACCCTGGAAAACCATGCTAGGCCTTATTCTCTGGTTAGGTCTTACTTACGAAGAAATATGGTATGTATTCATGCTGAAAGTCTGGTATTTGCATATCCACATAGTGCCGCTCTTCATGGATCACCACTACGAAAATGCATATGAATACCACCCATAATTTGTTGGATACTACAAGAGAATCATTTACATTCCTTTTTGGAAGCACTCTTTACACTCATAGTACCATAATCTGTCTGTGAACCCACCCTCCTATTGTTTTCTAAGACGTGAGATAAGATTAAAGATTAAATGCCATGATTTGATGTGCTTAATATAGAGCCACCAATATTTTAGAATGGCTGTCTGAGAAAGGCTAAGATAATTTTAGATGATAAATATGAAGAATTAAAGAGAACACCAGCAAAAAATTTTCACGCCTTTAGAAATGTAAATATTTAAGCATAGAGCGTAACATACATAATTCATAGTTTGAAAGGTCAAGATGTCAGTAACAAGGCTTATAGAGGCTGACTTTGCATTTTATGCTTGTTCAGAAAGGCTGCAGTTAAGTAAATAAGCTCTTCTCTTACCATGCAAGGCAGGATTTCTGGAGAAACTGATTGATTTTGCTGGAGATTTCTATACTTTGTTGGAAACAAAAATTAAACTAGGCCACTAGTCTGGATGGCTAATGACCCTCAGAAGCCATGAGGCTTTAGATGTGAGGTGCCGTTTTTTTTAGCTTGTTTTTGCAACCTTTTGATCAATGTTTATGATGTGCCCATCATCAACATCTAAATATTCCTGTTTTATGATAATATTTTGTAGTAGTGTAATCCTACATATGATTAATTGCTGCTGTCTTAATTCTACTCTTAATATTTTCAAATGTTTGTGTGTGTGTGTGAGTGACAAAAGTATAGCTAAGGTCCGAGGGCATCCTCATAGCAAAAGTCCAATGTGAGCAATTTTAATGCGAATGCATTATATTTGCAGCCTTGCTAGGTCTTGCATAAAGTGTAGCAACTGCCTCATGGACACGGACAATCCTATACTACTACCACCTAGGAACACAATTTTTAAGAGATGCAGTTACATCAGGCACTTAGTGTCATTGCTCTCTTCCCCCATAAGCCAGTATATGTGGCACTGAGAAAGTTGTCAACACGAATATCACTCCTCAGACACCACCCACACCTACACAACACCCCCCCACATATGCGGAAGTCCTCAACAAAAACATACCCAAACAACAGAGACCTCCGAGGCAAAAACACACGCAAACTCCAATGCCCATCACACCACACACCACACAGTCCACTCACCTGTGTCTCATGGCAACTAAGGCCTAAACATAAACCCAGCATATTAGTCATAGGAGATTCCATTGTGAGACACACAGATGTGCCCCTCACCAGGCTGGATAAGGAGAAAGTCACGGTTATTTGTTTGTCGGGAGGCAGAATCCACCACATGCACTCGAGTCTGTCAGCAGGTACTGTTATGACTCTGTCATAGTCCATGTTGGAGTGAATGACTTGAGGCGTACCTCCCTGGACAGTATGAAGAGATAAATGATTAAGCTCACTGAATTTGTGTCCCAGGCAGGTATGTTCCTAGCCTTAAGCAGCATTCTACCATCACCCAGAATGATGCCTCATTACAAACAGGAAATTGTTGACTTTAACAATTGGCTTAGTTTCTGGTGTCATTGAGAGGGGATCCAGTACCTGACAGCCTGGGATGACATGATCGACAAACGACAATGCTTTGCCAGAGATGGCCTGCATCTGTCTCCCTTGGGCTTCAGGCTCCTGGCAAAGGCTCTTGCCTCCCCCATAGTGCATTTTTTAGGCAATGCAGTGAGGTCAAATCTGCCAACATGAAAATTTCATCAAAACGCAAATTAAAGGTCATGCTGCTAAATGCTAGGAGTCTAAAACTGAAACTGCACTCGTTGCAAGCATTGTTAACCCTGGAAGATGCTGACATCTTTTGCAGTCACAGAAACCTGGTTCAAAGCTGCAGAGAGCACTCCAGCCATACTAGGTTACTCTATCCTGTCATACATTCAGACCCCAAACTATGGGCAGCAAAACAAACGGAGGTGGAGTTGCAATGTATATAAAAGATATACCTCCAGGCCTGTCAAACACACAGGAAATACTCCAGGTGCAGTTAAAAATTGACAAGACCCCTATTCAAATCATAGCTAGCTATAGGCTTCCAACTTTGCCTCAAGATGCTCACTCCACCTATCTGGACCTCTTCAAATCTGATTCAACCCTTTACCCTGATCTTGGACGACTTTAACTATCAAACCATAGACTGGAAGAAATACTCATGCCAAAACACAAATGTCCAGAGATTCAATGATTTCATCAATGCAAATGCCTTGGACCAGTTGGTCGACACCCCCACAAGAGATGAAAATATCTTGGACTTTGTTTTAACCACCATGAGTAACCACTGCAGCATCCCCACAATGTCATCATCCCTGGTAAGATCCAACCACAAAGTGGTCACTTTCGAAGTCACCATCTCCCCTGACCCCCCCCCCCCAGCAAGAGTCAACCAAAAAAAACTTCTCCAAAGCTGATTACAACCTCCTGAGGGGAAGGTAGAAACAGCTTCACAGCCCCCTCTCCTCCATAGGAACCAAAGCACTATTATGAGCATTTGTATAGCTGCATGGAATTAGGAATTACCGACAGGACAAAATCATCCTTCTCAAAGAAGAGTAAACTTGTCTGGTGGGCATCTGCAATAAATAAACTCTATAATAAAAGGAAAAAAATTGCTGTCCAGGACCAAGAAGGAGCAGGTGCCTAATTGGAAGCAAGCTCTCCTTAGCCTGAACAAGCAAATAAGAGCACTAGTGAAATCCTCCAAAGCAAACTTTGAGTCCAAACTGGCTACATCTACTAAAGGTAATCATAAGGTCTTCACATATGTCCGGAGTCTCAAGAGAAGCACCTAGATCTGTTCAGAACTGGTGGTAAAGGACACCACATACACAAATGCTGTAGATATAGCCAACCTGTTGAAAGACAGGTTCAGTGAAAACCTCACCCCTCTGCCCCCATCAGTAAAACAGGACATCCCCAGTACCTGCCCCTCCCCCATCTCTAGAGAGCAAGTCATCACTGCCCTCTCAAAGGCAAAAAATACAGCCTCCGTGGGATCCAATAACATTCCAGGCTGCATCCTACATTAACTCAGGCAGGAACTTGCAGCACCATTAGGCATCCTATTCAACCAAAGTCTGAGTACCGGCTTGGTCCCAGCTGAGTGGAGGCAGCAACTGTCATCCCTTTGCACAAAGGTGGAGCGTCCACCGATCCAGGAAATTATAGACCCATCAGCCAAACTAGCCTGGTCTGCAAGGCCATGGAGCGGTTTATCATGGACCTCATTAACAAGGACATTGGCAACCTCCAGACACTTGATCACACACAGTTTGGTTTTGTCAAGGGGAGGTCATACCTGTTAAAATTGTTTGACGACTTTGAGACAGTCACCAAGGTATTGAATGAGGGGAAGACTGTGCACGCCACCTACCTTGACCTGGTCAAAACCTTCGATACTGTTCCGCACTCAGGTATAATAGATAAACTCTCTCGCCTAGGCATTAATCTATATGTTACCAGATGGGTAGCAAACTGGCTCACTGATAGAACCCAAATTGCTGACCAAGTTTGCAGATGACTGCAAGCCGGGTGCTGTCATCAATTCCCCTAGTGATGTGGGAGCAAACTGGCCTCACTGATAGATTGGCCCGTTTGCACCAGATGCAA